>NW_004457270.1:123199-128228 GCF_000313135.1 Acanthamoeba castellanii str. Neff | reverse complement strand
GAGCTGTTCGAGCTGCGCCACAACCCCATCGTCCAGGGTCAGCCTTACGACGATAGTGACGATGACGATGAGAATACCGAAGAAGGCGCTGAGCAGGCGGTGGCGGAAGGCGACGAGGATGGCGTGATCGAGCCGGAGGTAGTGGGTGACTACGACCGCTATTCTGACGAGTCTGTTGTGGAGGGCGTGTCGTACGCCGTGCCCGCCCTGGTCGACCTGTGCTGCTGCGTCGTGGCCACAGACGAGCGGCTCCTGCTCTCCGCCGGGGCCAGCGAGAGCGACCAAGGCGAGGGACCCTCTCACCTCCAGGTATTTCCCGTTCCCCAGCTGTTTTGTGCGTTGTCGACAGCTCCCTCAAACATCATCGAAATCCACACTCCGGATGATGAACGCCATCTCTTCTCTTCCCTGTTCCATGCTTGGGTGTGCTCGCGCTGCCCAACAACCGCGTTGCGTGTGCTTGGTGACAGTTCTGACTTTACTCAACTTTCTCGTAATGACTGGTTGCACGTTCTTTCGTGGTGGTGTTGTTGGTGGGGGACGATGCAACCTTATGTGGTTGTTGTGGGACACCATGTAGCCCCAGCTTCCACAGGACCTGCGGCTGCGGCTCTGTCGCGGTGGGCGGAGTTGCGTGCACTGCGGGCAGCTCTTCTACGGCCTTCCACCGGTCACCGCCGTGCTGCGCCGCCTGGTCCTCCCCAGCTGCGGCCGCTTCGTGCCGTCCATGGGGGACAGTGCTGTGTCACGAGACCTTCGCCTGGTGTTTCGCTCCTCCTTCTGTTCGGCCGCCTGTTGTCGAGCTAGGCTCAGTTGACCGCCGCCAACACAACAGCGGCCGCTGTTGGTCGGTCAGAAGCGGCTCGCAAGCGGCTCCCCAAACGGCGGTCAGAGGGCCAGAGCCGCAACGGCCTAAAGTCCGCCTGCCTACGGAACTGCGGCCGCGTTCGACCTAGAACCCAAAGGCGCAAACCGCACGGAAAGCCGACGCCCGTTCGAGTGTGGTGGCCAACCACGGCAACACGTGGCGCCGTACAGAGCCAGCTCACACCGCCGGCGACACATGAACGGGCGTGACGCTGCTAAGATCGTTCTGTTCCCTCGATCTTTGACGCGGTGTTGTAGGTGGCGGTTGGTGTGTTACTGGTGACGGGCCTGTCCGTTGGGCCAATGGGCACACTGCGGCATGGCATGTGGCCCAATTGCGGCTCACACTCCGAGCACCGACTGGGTGCGCCGAGATAACATTTAACCGCGATGCGAATGAGCGGCAAGCTGGAAAAAGAGCAACCACAAGACATCATCGCTTTCCTTCTTCTTCTTTCTTCCGACTTCCCCTTCACGCCACCGACCAGGCATCACCACCAACCACGCGCCGGCCACTGATCAGCTCTCGCCTAATCAAAGCCCAAAGACGCACAACTACTTCCCTCACTTTCCTCTCCCCTTACCCTAGCTCGCGCCAGTCGGGGGACGTCAGGTCAACTTTCACCTCTCCCATCGCTCCTTACAGACAGTACCCGCACCCTTCGTTCTCCCGGCCAAAGCACATCTGCTCCAGCACAGCTCGAACAGAGAACATCTTTCTCTTCCCCGCGCTTGAGCCACCCCAAGCTTTCGCTCACACACACACACACACACCAGCTCAACGCGCTGCGACCGCCATCTCGACTTCCTTCGGTCAACTTCCGGGCTCGCATAAAATAAGCTTATCCGCTTCGCTCCGGGAGCGTCACGTCCCTGGCACGCATCCAACCGCCATCCATCTACCAACACGCACACACGGACAACGTGAGCTCCAGCTCTGTCGTCATCAATCGAGCTCCAGAACGAGAGGAAGAGCGAAAGCGAAAAGAGACCCAGCCAAAGAACGAAAGCGAAGATGGACGCTCTTGCGGCCGCTGCGGCGAGGCAGAAGCCGGTTAATCCCGCGACAGCGACAACCACCAGTACTGCGTCATCATCGACCCCGCCGCCGACATCACCTTCGACGCCGGCCAGCAGACCGTCGGCCCTTTCCATCAACTTCCTCGTCGAATCTTCGTCGAGTCCCTACTTCGTCGAAGAAGCTGGCGACGCTACCAACAAGCCCAGCGACCACGTGGTCGTCGTTGACGAGCAACTTCGAGCCCACACACCCAGCAAGATTAGTCGTCAACATCTAGATGACGTCGACGACGGTCAAGATGAGGCCTCTACCTCGCCCGCCACCACCACTCCCGCCCACCGGGCATCCCCCTTCGATCATCTTCTTCACTTTTCTCATCAAAGCTCGACCCTGTCCTCCGTCTCCTCGGCCCCCACGCCCTCATCTACGACGTCGTCCACACCGTCGACATCGAGGAACAACTCGCCCACGCCGCCGCCCGGTCCGTGCGTCGTGTTGCCAAGGCCGGTCCGCCCGAACACGTCGTTGTCGTCGTCGGCTCTGCCCGCCTACCCTCCGCTCCACCACCCGACGACCACGGCCGCCTACCCCTATCCGGCCTATTACCCGCTGACGTCGTTCGCCAACAATCCATCCGCTGGACCCGAGGCGACGACATCTTTGGCGACCAGCTCCTCCAACACATCAACTTTGCCGCCTCCGGTTCCGATGTTGACCACGCCCGGCGCAGGCCCGGTGATCGATCTCCAATTCCTCTCGCAGCTCTACCTGCAGGCGTCGCCCTACTTGCTCCCCGGCCTCTTCTCGACGGCGACGGCGACCACATCTTCATCGTCGACGTCTTCGTCTTCGACGACGATGTCGGGTGGTCACCACCAGCAGGCGCCGCCGCCCGGCTACCACCCGGGGATCCATCTGCAGCAGCAGGTCTTCCACCAGGCCATGGCTCTGGCCCAGCTTCACCCGCTGCCGCTCCACCAACACCACCAGCAGCAGCAGCAGCACATCTCCCGCCGGCCTCGGTCCATCGCGAGTCGTCGACGGCCCTCGCGCCCATCACGCCCGCCAGGTCGCTCGACCGACATGTGCCGAACCACCAGCACCAGCAGCACCAGCACCACGACCACCAACGCCACCAGTCGGCCGGCCTCAGAGCAGGCGGCGACCGCATGTCGGCGCTCGAGTCGATCCTCGCGCGGGCCGAGCGACACGCCCAGGAGGAGAACGCACGCAACCTGGCGCGCGGCATCAAGCGCGAGAAGAGCGAGCCGCGCTACGGCGACGACGACTACGCCTCACCGTCGCGGTCGGACCGCATCAAGCGCCGGAGAACGGACAGCAACAGCAGCGACAGCGACTACTCGCCCTCCAGCGCTGGCAGCCAGCGGCGAACCCAGAGCGACGACGACGAGCACCACCATCGGGGCCAACCGACGTTCACCAGCTCCAGCAGCGGCAGCAGCGATGACGACGAAGACGATGAGAGCGGCGGCGGAGCGAGGCGAGCAGCGGGCAAGCACCAGGGCGTGGTCGGGACCGGCATGAGGGAGATGCTCTACAAGCGGCGGCAGGCGTCGCCCAAGCAGGTGGTGCTGCTCGAGCAGGTCTTCGCCGTGGAGCCCATCCCGACCAGCGCCACCAAGCTGCGGCTGTCCGAGGTGCTCAACATGAGCCCCAAGCGGGTCACGGTCTGGTTCAAGAACAAGAGGGCACGCCAGAAGAAGAAGGGCATTCCGCTGCCCAACTCTTGCACCACCGCCACCACCACGGCCACCACCGCTTCGACCGGCGCCACGTCGTCGCCTGGAGGACCCACGACGACCTCCTCGAGCGTCCGGACGTCGCCGATCGACCGCAAGTTCGCGACGTCGTCGGCTTCGTCTTCGTCATCAACAACGGCGGCGTGTTCATCTCCACCATCGGCTCGTAGACGAGGAGACCAACACCTCACCTTCCACTACTTCGCCGACCGCGACGGCGATGACTCCGCCGCGGCGCCCTGAACCGCGAGTGTGACATGTAGCATCATAAACCAGAAGCTTCTACTTCTCGGCCTCCGGACGTGTGCGAGAGCAACACGAGTCGTAGAGAAAGCAATAAATACACCGGTTCGCAAAACGAGAGTTAGTTATGCACGGCAACCGTTCTTGCTTGTTCCTTTGCTGCAGGTCAGAAAACCAGACGGAGAGCCCATGACACACTATTTTTTTCCTTTCCAGGATCAGGTAGCATCTGGTTGGTCCGGCTGTAACATGTGATCATGTCCGCAGAAAGTCGACTAATAAGGATTTGGTTTTGCATTTTCAAAACAACGTTTCGTTTTTGTTTTCGTTTTGGAATCTGTTCTTCCTTTCCGGTTTTCTCTTCTCATTTCTCCGATTGCACCCAAGCGACCCAGGCGAAGTCAGAGGATGGCGAGCACGCAGGCGAAAAATCCCTGTACGTTGACCTCTCTTCCCTGTTGTTCCAAGGCGAAGACCTGACTGACTCAACAATCAATCCACAAGATGATACGCTCATTCAATTCGTAGGAGGCGGAGTCGGCGGTTGTGTGGCCTCCATTTGTACCATCCCCTACCGTTTTTATATTTTAGTTTATTTTCTGTGTTCGTGCTGATAAACAAGACTTGATCTTATTTTTTGTATTTGATTTAATAATCTTTTAGTTTTGTGGTTTTATTTTGAGTTAATAATGTTCTCTTCCCGCTTGGCTGTCCTATCAAGGCACGCACCCGGTGGACCTGCTCAAGGTGCGCCTGCAGGTGCAGGGCTCGGCTTCGGGCCTCGCCGCACCGCAGCTCGGCCTGTGGAAGACCACCGTCTCCGTCTTCAAGGAAGGCGGCATGGTCGCTCTCTACCAGGGGTACCACCTTCTTCTTCTCCCATCGCAGCCATCAAGACCCACCTCGCGCCTGTGTCACCAACCAAACACTGACCAATCATCAATCAATCAACCAATCAATCAATCACCACCACCACCACAGGCTGAGCGCGTCGCTGCTGCGGCAGGCCACCTACACGACCACGCGCTTCGGGTGCTACATGTACCTGCGCGACCTGCTCGCCGACAGCCAGGGCAATCTCCCTTCTACCAGAAGGCACGCAGCACCGACTTTGATTATTGATTTATTATTTATCATT
>NW_004457270.1:111053-123072 GCF_000313135.1 Acanthamoeba castellanii str. Neff | reverse complement strand
CAGAAGAAGAAGGGCATTCCGCTGCCCAACTCTTGCACCACCGCCACCACCACGGCCACCACCGCTTCGACCGGCGCCACGTCGTCGCCTGGAGGACCCACGACGACCTCGAGCGTCCGGACGTCGCCGATCGACCGCAAGTTCGCGACGTCGTCGGCTTCGTCTTCGTCATCAACAACGGCGGCGTGTTCATCTCCACCATCGGCTCGTAGACGAGGAGACCAACACCTCACCTTCCATTACTTCGCCGACCGCGACGGCGATGACTCCGCCGCGGCGCCCTGAACCGCGAGTGTGACATGTAGCATCAGAAATAAACCAGAAGCTTCTACTTCTCGGCCTCCGGACGTGTGCGAGAGCAACACGAGTAGAGAAAGCAATAAATACACCGGTTCGGCAAAACGAGGGTTAGTTATGCACGGCAACCGTTATTCTTGTTCCTTTGCCGCAGGTCAGAAAACCAGACGGAGAGCCCATGGCACACTAATTTTTTCCTTTCCGGGATCAGGTTTCTTCTGGTTGGTCCGGCGGTTACATGTGATCATGTCCGCAGAAAGCTTGAACGAAAAAAATAAAAATTTCTGCGGACATATTTACAAAAAAAGTTTCGTTTTCGTTCTCGTTTTGGAAGCGGTTCTTCCTTTCCGGTTTTCTCTTCTCATTTCTCCGATTGCACCCAAGCGACCCAGGCGAAGTCAGAGTTGGATTATCCAACAGGAGGGGAACACTTCTGTGTTGTTTTAATATTTATTTTATTTCGTGTCTACAACAATAAAATAATAAATATTAAAACAATCCCCGTATTCGGGGTTCTTCTTCGCTTGAGCTGGAAGCAGGGCAGGTGGGTGGGAGCACACAGAAGTGTTCCCCTCCTGTTGGATAATCCAACTTACCTGAGGGTAACTAAGATTACCCAAGGGAAGGGGAACACTTCTGTGTTGTTTCCTACAGAGTTGATTTGTTGGGAATGGTGTCTGACTTGTTGATGTTGAAGATGACGTTGGTGTAGGTGTGTGGAACGTTCTGTACAACGTAGTGCTTGTAGAATGTCTCTGCGCTCTGCCATCCACTGAGGTGGAAGATCATGTTGGGGTTGACGCTGGCTTGGATCCCGGCCATGATGCTGGATTTATGGAACGTTCAGGCAGTGAAGATGGACAGGTCAAGATTGGTGTCTGTCACAAGGTGTTGGAGGATGGAGGCACACTTGTTGGCAGTGAGGTTGCTAATTGGTCGCTGAAGTGAGAAGAGGAGGCCACATTGTCGTGTACCGCAGCGAAGACTCTGCGTGAGGCGTTTCCACCTCTTGAAGGTGTGAATGGGACAGCATGATTTGATGGAGCTCTGGTGTAGCAGGATTGTCTTTCCGTCGCTGTAGATGTTGTTTTTGTACCCGACGATGGGTATGCTGAGGGTGCAGTGTCTGTCGTTGAGTGTGATGACTGAGACCTGGTTCATGTGTGGGAGGGCTGCGCTTGAGACGCAGAGGGCGCCCAAGATGCAGAGCATCGCCAGGAGTTTCGTTCTGGTTTGTTTGAGTGAGGGCTCGTCGCCCCAGCTTACAAACAGGTTGCGTAGTTTGGAAGTGTTGAAGGTGGAGCTGTGCTCTACTGGTTGTGTTGTACGGCTCTGAATAATTGCTTTCTTGACCCGTCCGAGGAGGGGGTCTCTGGTTGGGTGGAAGTCTGCTGCCTTGTAGAGGGCTCCGATGGCCGCGGAGAGGCTGGTGATTGTCGATCAGGGGCGCTGGCTGCTCCTGGTGGTGGACTCCAGGAAGCTGGCGACTAGCCCCACCGCTATGGGCTGCTGTGGGGGGAAGCTGTGCCCGTGGCTCAGGCAGTAGCTGCGGAAGCGGCGGAGATTGCTGGCGTATCGACGCCAGGTGGATGCCGCAAGCGCCTGGTTGAGCAGGTTGGCTGCGGCTGGGGACCATCCAGCTGGGTTGGGCAGCCAGAGATCCTGAAGGCTGCCCAACGCCATTGCTTGTTGCAGAGCGGCTTGGGTGTGCTGTCAAATCTGCTGGTGAAGCTGGTTGAGTTCATTGGAATTCGGACCGGGGAGTCGATCGACAGCCGCTGCAGGTGACTGGCCCACCTGCAGCCCGGCCAGATGGGGGCCATGATCGTGGCGGTCGCTCCTTGGCGCTCCACGAGGTTGAGGATGTGAGGGATGAGGGCGATTGGGGGCGCTGTCCAGTTGTTGTCGTTCCTCCAGTCTTGGAGGAGGCAGTCTGTGGCTTTGCTGTCTGCTTCCATGAATCTTGAATTGAACTGTGGGAGTTGTCTGTTCTCCCTGGTTGCTGTCTGGTTGATGGAGTGGGGACCCCACTTCTTGTTGATCAATTTGAAGGCCTCTCTTGAGAGATGCCATTTGTGGTGAGGGTGGAGATGGCTGAGGCAGTCAGCTTCACTGTTGCAGAGGCCAGGAAGGTAGGCTGATGAGAGTTGGATGTGGAGGCGTTCACAGAGGAGATGGATCTCCTTCCAAACCCTGTTCATGGCTATGCTCCGTCCACCCATGTGGTTGAGGTGGGCCACTGTCGCGATGTTGTCGCATCGCATGAGGATCACTTTTCCTTGAAGGTGCAGTTGCAGGGCAAGGATAGTGTTGCGCACCACGGCAAGCTCAAGGACGTTGATGTGGCTCTTGCTGTCATCGCTCAACCACCAGCCTGCTGCCGTAAGGGTCCAACAGCTCGAACTCGCTCCCCAGCCACTTAGGGAGGCGTTGGTTTCAAGGATGATGTTGTGTGGGCGGAGGACTGTGATCCTCCCGTTCCATGTGGAGAGGCCGTGGCGCCACTCCTCAAGGTCGTTGGTGGTCGCCGGCGAGAGCTTGATGGAGCTGTTCCAGCTCATCCACCGGCCAATGTCGCGGTAGGCATTGCGAAGCAGGAGCTTCGCCGGGAGAATTGCTCTTGTGAGGGCCACGCCCTGGCTGACAACTGCTGCCAGGCACCAGACTGGGACTGATCCATGTGTCTTGGCGTGTCAGAGGAGACGGTCAATGTCATGTCGTAGGTCGTGGGCTTTCCTCAGGGGAACACAGAATGTGGGGGTCAATGATGTGTCAACCATCAGCCCAAGGAACTCCTTGCACTGGCTTGGGGTGGTGTCGGACTTCTCAGTGTTCACTACCCACCCCAGCTTCTTGAAGAGGTGGAGAGTGAAGGTGGTGTGGTGACGGGCTTCGGTGTAGCTCTGGCTGAGGATGATGACATTGTCCATGTAGGCCATCGCTCATATGCCCTGGCGACGTAGGAATCACACCATCGCATGGACGTAATGTGTGAAGATCCAGGGTGAGGCTGCTAGGCTGAACAGAAGGACTTGGAATGCGTACATCTGGTTCTGCCAGGCAAAGGCTAGGAGGTGTTGGTGGGCTGGGAGGACAGAGACATGATGGAAGCTGTCCTTCAGGTCAATCATTGTGATGAAGTCACCACTCCGGAGAAGGGGCACAAGGGTTGAGAGATCCTCATACTTGAACTTCAGCAGTGACACTGAGACGTTGAGGAGCCGCATATCGATGATGAGGCAGCTCTTGCCGTTTTTCTTTGGTACCACCCCAATGGGTGATACAAAGGCCGACTCATTCGAGCCCAGGAGCCAGATGGCCCCTGAGTGGATGAGTCAGTTGATCTCTTCCTCCATGAACATCGTCTGGAGATCGTCCATACGGTGGTTGCAGAGGACACAAAGCTGGGGAACGTTGTGGAGAGGCAGGGGAACCCCCCTCTCAATCCAACGTAGCACTGAGAATGGCGCACTGATCTTGCGCCACTCACTCAGTTGAGAGTTGAAGCCGGGCCATTCACTTGGCAAATCACTTCAGCTTCATTCCTCCATCCCCCAGGGGAGGGACGGAGGCGTCGACGTGTGGGACACTAGTTCACATTGGTGCCCACGCTGGCACTGTGGCTCTTGGTTGACATGCTCTTGTTGAATGGCTTCATGTACTTGTTGGATTGAGGTTTCAATCAGTGTTGTGCCTGGCCCATTCCTGAGCCACGCTTGGAGTTGGAGGTTTTCACAGCCACCTTGGCGAGCATGATGGCGTCCATGAGGCAGGTGCGCCATTCTCCATGTAGTGATGAGCCGGGGAGCGCATTGAACTGTTGTAGCGTCTCCTCGCCATACTTGCGACGGATGAGCATCTGGTCACAGGCGTCAATGATGGTCTTCATCACATAGAGGGTCACCGTGGCAAAGGTGCCGATCTCATCAGCGAGTTCCTCATGGCGTTGCGCCATGAGTACGCACAGGCAGAGAAGGGTCTTCTGTGCCTTGAACGTCTTCCAAAGATTAGCAACGTGGGAGAGGTCTTCCTTCAAGAATCCCACGCCCTCACTCTTCAGGAATTCGCACATCAAGCCGATGTGTACCCGATAGGTAGATCATTCGATGAGCTCATTGGCATCATGGAGCCATTCATCTCATGGGTCAAGATTGTTGACGAAGTCCGGGGTCGCGGTCGCAGCGGTAGGAAGCGCGTGAGGGGCGTAGACAGCCGGTTGGGCCTCGTCTTTGCTTTCCTCGACTTCGTCCTCGTCGTCAGCCGCGATTTTGCCCTTGTGGTCCACACGTTTTTGGGCGAGTTCTTGGGCTAACTGGCGAGGGGCTTCTGGTTGTACCACGCGAGGTTCGTCAGCCACCGGTTTGGTGGACTTGGGGGGTGAGGCGACCGCGGTCGCTGCCAGTTGCAGTCGTTCCACGATCATCTCGAGGAGGGCCATGAAGCGGTCTTCCCGCTCGTCATGGTTTGGACGTTGAATCACTGGGGGCGATGAAGAGGACGATTTGTTGTCCTCCATTCGCAACGAAGCGGATAGCACGGCTAGTCCGCGCGATGCTTACAGCTCGAGGAAAAAAGAAGAACCCCGAATACGGGGATTGTTTTAATATTTATTATTTTATTGTTGTAGACACGAAATAAAATAAATATTAAAACAACACAGAAGTGTTCCCCTTCCCTCGGGTAATCTTAGTTACCCTCGGGTAAGGATGGCGAGCACGCAGGCGAAAAATCCCTGTACGTTGACCTCTCTTCCCTATTGTTCCAAGGCGAAGACCTGACTGACTCAACAATCAATCCACAAGATGATACGCTCATTCAATTCGTAGGAGGCGGAGTCGGCGGTTGTGTGGCCTCCATTTGTACCTTCCCCCACCGTTTTTATATTTTAGTTTTATTTTCCTGTGTTTTGTGCTGAGCCCATAAACAAGACTTGATCTTATTTTTTTGTCTTTGATTTAATTATCTTTTTAGTTTATTTTGAGTTAATAAGTGTGCTGTCCTGTCAAGGCACGCACCCGGTGGACCTGCTCAAGGTGCGCCTGCAGGTGCAGGGCTCGGCTTCGGGCCTCGCCGCACCGCAGCTCGGCCTGTGGAAGACCACCGTCTCCGTCTTCAAGGAAGGCGGCATGGTCGCTCTCTACCAGGGGTACCACCTTCTTCTTCTTCTTCTTCACCCATCGCAGCCATCAAGACCCACCTCGCGCCTGTGTGTCACCAACCAATCACCACCACCACAGGCTGAGCGCATCGCTGCTGCGGCAGGCCACCTACACGACCACGCGCTTCGGGTGCTACATGTACCTGCGCGACCTGCTCGCCGACAGCCAGGGCAATCTCCCCTTCTACCAGAAGGCACGCAGCACCGACTTTTGATTTATTTGTTTATTTATTTATCATTTCACTTGCTGACTTGGTCGTGACGGGATGAACAACAAAAGGTGTTGGCGTCCATGCTCGCTGGTGCCGGCGGTGCGGTCGTGGGCACTCCTGCTGACGTCACTCTGGTACAGTTGCGCACACGCACACGCACACGCACACACGCACACGCACACGCACACGCACACGCACACGCACACGCACACGCACACACTTGGCCTACAACACGTGTGCGTAGCAGATGCGCACTCGCCTGACACTGTGATCGTCTTTTCGTCTGGCCCCGCCCAAGGTGCGGATGCAAGCCGACGGGCGACTGCCGCCGGAGAAGCAGAGGCGATACAAGCACGCCGTCGACGGTCTGGTATGTGTGAAGTCTAACATTCTCTGCGCTGGCAGTTGGCCCAATACCTCTGGCGCACCACACTAAGCGACACACGTGTGGGGGTGCTGGGTGGGTGGACACAGATCCGTATCGTGAGGGAGGAGGGCTTTTTCACGATGTGGAAGGGCTGCCTGCCCAACGTTTACAGGTATCCACCACCGCACACGCACACGCACACGCACACACGCACACGCGGGGCATGCGACCAACCGTGGGTGGTGTGCAGGGCGATGTTCATGACGGCGGGCCAGCTGGCGTCGTACGACCAGGCCAAGATGCTGCTTCTCGCCACCAATATTTTCAAGGACGACCCCGTCACCCATTTTACGTGCGTGGACCTCTCCCCCCCCCCTCAGTGAGCACCCGTTGGCACGAGCACACAGGCCCGAGTCTCGGGCCGGGGCTAATGCCGGTTTGCTTCTTCCGCTGCAGCGCGAGTACGATTGCGGGTCTCATTGCGGCCGTGATCACGTCTCCGCTCGATGTGGTCAAGTCGCGAGTCATGAACGCTGAGAAGGGCTACTACAAGGGGTCCATTGACTGCACGCTCAGGGTTCGTACGCACAGGACAACACACACGAACACGACACACACACACACACACACACACGACACACACACGACACACACACACACACACACGAACACACGCGCGCACACACACGGCGCATACGAAAGTGGTTTACTCATTACTGAGTGTGGGCTTTATTCGAATCGTGTTTGTGGTGGCGGACACGAAGACTCTCCGGGCGGAGGGACCCTTGGCCTTCTATCGTGGATTCCTGCCCTACGCTATCCGCCTTACGCCGCACACGATTATCACCTTCCTCGCCTTTGAGCAGTTCAACAAGTACCACCCTCGCACACGCGCATGCGCACACTCAGAAGAAAGACACACACACACACACGCAACACGCAACACGCAACACACAACCTGAAACACATGTGTTTTATGTGGACAACAGGGCCTGCATCTGGTTGCTGAAGAAAGCAGGCAAGCTGCCCACCGATGTGGCTGCCTAAGAGCCTTCAATGAACAACAATAGCAGTTTCCTCCACGCCTCTTCAATAAATATTTTGATGGAAGGACAAAGTTACAGGATCTCGTCTCCGTCGTGGTAGTGGAAGTTGACGGCACGCGGCCCTCTGGTGGCGTTCATCGCCTTCTCCTTCCTCATTTGCCACCAGCCGACCGCCGCAACTGCACCGACCACCGATGCCACCACCACCGCGGCGATGGGCACCGCCACCGCCACCCCGACCACCAGCGCCCTGTCGCTCCCGCCGTTGCCGTTGCCGTTGCCGTTGCCGTTGCCGTTGCCGTTGCCGTTGCCGTTGCCGCCATCGCCACCGCCGGCCGAGCCGAGCAGCACGTCGATGCCCAGGCTCGGGTCGTACGTCAGCGAGCCGTTTAAGGGCGGGAATCGGAGCTCCAGCACGAACTCGGCCGCCGCGCTCGCCCCGTCGGGACCCGCCGACGCCGAGCGAGTGAAGCTGAGCGAGTGGTCGATCGGCGCCAGGTGGTCGCCGCCACCGAGGGAGTCGGTGACGAGCACGATGTCGAACACCTCCACCTTGGCCACCGCCTTCGATGCGTCCCGTGTCGATGACGAGGCCCGGCGACTGAGGAGGGGTATGTAGTAGGTGGTCATGTTGGCCTTGGGCACTCCGCTCTGCCGAGTGATGTTGGCGCTGGGGTCGAACGGTAAAGAAGAAGAAGCCAACGGAGATGATGATGACGATGTAGAAGAAGATAGGAGGCTCGTGAGGCGATAGCGGACGATCGACGAGGGGGAAGATGATTGATTGGCCGAGGTGAGGCGTATGCACCACTTGAGCGTGCCCGGCGCGATATCGAACGAGTGGCCGAAGAAGTGGCCGTTGGTCGCTCCCCTGTGGAAAGAGAATTCCTGTTCCACCGCAGCGGCCTCGCTGTTGGCCGAATAGGCGAACGTCGTTATGGCGCCGTCATCCGATTCGTTCACTTGGCTTCGGCGGAAGTCTGCTCTCTCGCCCAATCACACCACATACACCAAAGAAAGATCAGCCTTTCAATAAAAGAGCAAATGGTGGTCTAACCGCACCTGTCAGGCCCGAGGCTGGGACGGTGATGTTATCCACCTGGAGGCCCTCAAACTCTGCGCGCACGGTCACCAGCAACCGATCATCGGCCTCGGGCGTCGTGCCATTGGCGACGGTGCCGAGGAGGGTGGCGGTGAGGTTGACGCCGGCAGAGTTGGTCTCGAAGCTCGACGTGACGTTGACTACCCTCAGCAAACCACTCGAGTCTTTGGCTGGCGTCCTCGAGGGCGTTGGCGTGAGCGACGGAGAAAGCGAAGGCGACGGCGAAAGCGAAGACGATGGCGATGGCGAAATCGACGGAGAAAGCGAAGGCGACGAGGAGGTCGAGGGAGAGGGCGAAGGCGACGGCGCGCATCCAGAGACGCTCAGCCGGAAGGTGTTGCCCTCGTTGGTAGTCCACACTTGGCTCGGGTTGGCCCGGTGGGCCAGGCCCTGCAGCACCACCCGCTCCGAGCCACTCGGCGGGGCAAGGCTCATGTAGTCCCACTGCGCGGCATCGCCGCTGTCGAAGACGAGCCAGTAGAGGCCCGGACCAAGCACCAGCGAGCCGGCGGGTGTGGCAACGTAGCCCTCGGACTCTGCGCTGACCTCGAGCGTGGCGTTGGGTAGCGCGCTCGAGCTGGGCGTACCCCCATCGTCCGAGTAGAGGCTGGCCGAATCAACGCCATTGGGGCCTGACCACACGTTTTAGGCCGCGAGGAAACCAAAAAAGAACGAAGAACGAAGCAAGAGGAGAAAGAGCGAAGAACGACGCGGAGGAGAAGGAAGCGAAGGGGGGAGCGGTACTGGAGAGAGGAGCATAGAAGCGGGTGATCGCGCTTTGGTTGACCACCAGAAAACGCTGAGCCAGGTACGGCCTGGTTTGGCTCGCCTCGGGCGTCCTGGCCAGGTTGTCCGCCAGTGATGTGCCGCAGCCTGCCCCACAAGAACGAAACGAGAAGGGCTCCGACCGGAGTCATACCAAAAAACAAAATAAAACAAAGCCGGAGTGGTTTGGGTACCCTGAGCACAGGCTTCCGGAAGAGCCAGGCCCAAGAAGACGACGCCCACCAGAGCGAAGATCAGCGGCGAGCGCCTGTACATGTGAGAGAGTCGTACAACATCGACATCGTGAGGCCCGACGTCTCTTCCCCTTAAGTGAGGAGCATTAGACGGAATTTCCTGCGTTGCAGCTATGGTCGTGCCTACATGTGCTGTCTGGAACTCCAACAAGCCCGAACATGTACCTGTTGATTCGAAGGAGCGGGTCGGAGCAAAGAAGACGCAAATCGTGCCGATCAAGTTGTAAACTGCCGAGTCCGCACCGACCTCGCACTCAAACGGGAAGAGGTGGTGCGTCGCATGCTTCCCTCCGCCCTCCCATACTTCCCACCTCATCTACCCCTACCTAACACCACCTCCCAGCACAAGAACTGGTTTCTGTTGGGCACTTTGCATTTGTTTGTCAAAGTGTACGGTGGCCAACAGAAGGGGCCAGGCGTAGAGTGTGGATGGTGGAAGTGGGGTATGATGTACAATGCAGGTATGTGAATCATTCGCTCGACGCGCGCTGAGCGTGTCGGTGTGTTCGATCCTTCCTCTTCTCGAGTGCCGTGAAATCCACAACCCGCTGAGCGGGGAGGCGGCGCTCGACGATGATCGAACGGCGAGCTGTTGTTCGTCGGTGCGCGCACGAACCAGTTGTTTCCCTCTCGATCCTCGTCGTCGCCGTTCGACGTCTTCAGTTCCTGGCCTTCAGCCAGAACGAAGCGTGCGGGTGATCCTTGATGAAGTCCAGCACGCTGTCCCTCCTCGTGGCGACCCTCGACGGCTGCTGCTGCTGGTGCTTTTGCTCCTGCTGTTGGCGGTACTCGGCGTAGTCATCGCCGTCGTCGTTGTCGTCCTCCTGGTCGGCGCCCTCGACGACGTCCATCAGGCGCGACTCCCGAGCGTACCGCTCCTCGATCGCCTTGGCGCGCATCGCCATGAAGGCCGCAGCGACGTGACCGTGGTCGTGGTCGTCATCGCCACCGTAAGCGCTCCTGGAGCCGGCCTGGTACTGCGACTCGGACCTTCGCCGCCTCGTGCTGCCGACGCCCGGCAAGCGCCGGCCGGCGGCCTCGCTCATGGAGCGGGTGCGCTTGATCTTCTTGGTGGCGGCGGACGACGCGGGGTCGTAGTCCTCGTCGGTGTCGTCGCGGTCGACGCTCTTCCTGCGCCGGCTGCTCGCTCCCCTGGCGCCGACATAGGCCGACTCGGCGCCGGCTGGCGCCCTGAGCGGCGACGTGCTGGGCGAGCCCGGCAGCGGCGACGCCGCAGCTCCGAAGGGCGACGGAAGCGACCCACGCTTGCGCGAGAGGTAGGGCGAGAGCGCCGGGATGGAGGCGATGGGCGGCAGCATCGGGGCCGATCTGCTGCGTCCCACCGACAGGGGCCTGGGCTCAGCTTCGGCGGAGCTCTCCGACGAAGTGGCGGCAGGCGGCGCCGAGTGGGGGGTGCGGGGCAGGTCGACGAAGACCACCTGCGGCGACCCGTCGGCGGAGGCGGCGCTGAGCACGTTGACGAAGGACGGACCCGAGAGCTGCTGCTGCTGCTTCTGCTTGCCGGCCAGCAGCTCGGAGCGCTCGCGCAGGGCGAACTGCAGGGTCTGCTCGAGCTCGCGGGCGCGCTCGCGTTCGAGTTCGATCTCGCTCCGGAGGCGGTCGATCTGCTTCTGCTGGCTCCTCGTCACGCGCCGCGTCCTGCTGCTCACTGGCGAGTCGCTGCCCGTCGTCGCCAGTCCGTCGCTGTCGACGTACTCACCGTTGTCGACGTCGGCACCGTTGTCGCTCTCGGAGTCGTCGGACCGCTCCGGCTTGACGGAAGTCGCGGCGGGAGAGATCGGCACAGGCAGCTTTTGCGTAGATGATGAGATGATGTCGGAGAGCTCCATGAGGCTGTTGGTGGCCGAGACGTAGGCCTGTTGCTGGTGATGATGCGACGACGTGGCGGACGGCACGGGCGTAGCCGACGATGTGGCATGGCCGAACGATGTCGAGGAGGCGGAGGAGGTCGAGATTAGCGAGTAGGACCCGAAGAGACCCGGCGACAGCGTAGAGGGCGAGGGCGGCGAAGATTGCGGCACGGGCGACGATGAAGAGGTGCGATCGATCGGCGGCGTAGAGGGTGCCATCTGCGAAAAGTGCGTGGAAGTAGAGGAACCGAAGGTGGCGGGCAGCGATGGCAGGATCGACGAGATGGTGGGCAATCGCGAGGCATCGAGGGCTGCCTTGGTCTGGATCTGGGCCATGGACATGAGCAGAGGCAGGGCATCGTCCTCCTCAAGAATCTTCGACGATTCAACATTCATCCTCTCGCGCTTGACCATGCCCGAGAAGCTCGACGAAAATGAGGGCAGATGGTGTGCCGTCGGTGGCGAGAGACCCTGGCCGAGCGCAGAGCGAAGCGGCGGCAGGCAGGTCACAGACGATGATGAACCGGCCAAGCTCATCTTCTACTTCGAAATTGCCTGGCGCGAGGGGATTCCTCTCGATAGGGGCCGAGCGCTCGGAAGGCTGGCCGACGGCGGCTACAAGAAGCGTATGGAGCCTCTTCCTGAGATGACATGTTCGCAACGCGCAATAATGTCAGGCAAGGGAAATTAAGTGACGCGCGGCGATTAAATAGTAGAAGAAGAATGAAGAAGAATGAAGATGAATCTCCACACATCAAGGGAGCACAAAAAAGCGTACCTTGCAGGAGTGCACAGCGACGGAAGTTTCTTGAAGGCGGCGGTTGTCGGCTCGGTGGCTTCACAAGAAGCGGTTCAACACGTGCAGGCGAGATGAAGACGAAGATGGGCGGTCGGCGAAGACGATGGGCGCGTCCGAGATTGGAGGTACCTGGTGTGGCCGTGTAGAT
>NW_004457270.1:109336-111029 GCF_000313135.1 Acanthamoeba castellanii str. Neff | reverse complement strand
CACGGCGCATACGAGAGTGGTTTACTCATTACTGAGTGTGGGCTTTATTCGAATCGTGTTTGGTGGCGGACACGAAGACTCTCCGGGCGGAGGGACCCTTGGCCTTCTATCGTGGATTCCTGCCCTACGCTATCCGCCTTACGCCGCACACGATTATCACCTTCCTCGCCTTTGAGCAGTTCAACAAGTACCACCCTCGCACACGCGCATGCGCACACTTAGAAGAAAGACGCACACACGCACACACACCACACGCAACACACGCAACACACAACCTGAAACACATGTGTTTTATGTGGACAACAGGGCCTGCATCTGGTTGCTGAAGAAAGCAGGCAAGCTGCCCACCGATGTGGCTGCCTAAGAGCATTCAATGAACAACAATAGCAGTTTCCTCCACGCCTCTTCAATAAATTTTTTGATGGAAGGACAAAGTTACAGGATCTCGTCTCCGTCGTGGTAGTGGAAGTTGACGGCACGCGGCCCTCTGGCGGCGTTCATCGCCTTCTCCTTCCTCATGTGCCACCAGCCGACCGCCGCAACTGCACCGACCACCGATGCCACCACCACCGCGGCGATGGGCACCGCCACCTCCACCCCGACCACCAGCGCCCTGTCGCTCCCGCCGTTGCCGTTGCCGCCATCGCCACCGCCGGCCGAGCCGAGCAGGACGCCGATGCCCAGGCTCGGGTCGTACGTCAGCGAGCCATTGAAGGGCGGGAATCGGAGCTCCAGCACGAACTCGGCCGTCGCGCTCGCCCCGTCAGGACCCGCCGATGCCGAGCGAGTGAAGCTGAGCGAGTGGTCGATTGGCGCCAGGTGGTCGCCGCCACCGAGGGAGTCGGTGACGAGCACGATGTCGAACACCTCCACCTTGGCCACCGCCTTCGATGCGTCCCGTGTCGATGACGAGGCCCGGCGACTGAGGAGGGGTATGTAGTAGGTGGTCATGTTGGCCTTGGGCACTCCGCTCTGCCGAGTGATGTTGGCGCTGGGGTCGAACGGTAAAGAAGAAGAAGCCAACAGAGATGATGATGATGACGATGTAGAAGAAGAAGAAGAAGAAGATAGGAGGCTCGTGAGGCGATAGCGGACGATCGACGAGGGGTAAGATGATTGATTGGCCGAGGTGAGGCGTATGGACCACTTGAGCGTGCCCGGCGCGATATCGAACGAGTGGCCGAAGAAGTGGCCGTTGGTCGCTCCCCTGTGGAAAGAGAATTCCTGTTCCACCGCAGCGGCCTCGCTGTTGGCCGAATAGGCGAACGTCGTTATGGCGCCGTCATCCGATTCGTTCACTTGGCTTCGGCGGAAGTCTGCTCTCGCCCAATCACACCACATACACCAAAGAAAGATCAGCCTTTCAATATAAAAGAGCAAATGGTGATTAAACCGCACCTGTCAGGTCCGAGGCTGGGACGGTGAGGTTGACGCCGGCAGAGTTGGTCTCGAAGCTCGACGTGACGTTGACTACCCTCAGCAAACCACTCGAGTCTTTGGCTGGCGTCCTCGAGGGCGTTGGCGTGAGCGACGGCGAAAGCGAAGGCGATGGCGAAATCGACGGAGAAAGCGAAGGCGACGAGGAGGTCGAGGGAGAGGGCGAAGGCGAAGGCGAAGGCGACGGCGCGCATCCAGAGACGCTCAGCCGGAAGGTGTTGCCCGCGTTGGTAGTCCACACTTGGCTCGGGTTGGC
>NW_004457270.1:106149-109289 GCF_000313135.1 Acanthamoeba castellanii str. Neff | reverse complement strand
TGCCCGAGAAGCTCGACGAAAATGAGGGCAGATGGTGTGCCGTCGGTGGCGAGAGACCCTGGCCGAGCGCAGAGCGAAGCGGCGGCAGGCAGGTCACAGACGATGATGAACCGGCCAAGCTCATCTTCTACTTCGAAATTGCCTGGCGCGAGGGATTCCTCTCGATAGGGGCCGAGCAGGAAGGCTGGCCGACGGCGGCTACAAGAAGCGGATGGAGCCTCTTCCTGAGATGACATGTTCGCAACGCGCAATAATGTCAGGCAAGGGAAATTAAGTGACGCGCGGCGATTAAATAGTAGAAGAAGAATGAAGAAGAATGAAGATGAATCTCCACACATCAAATGAGCACAAAAAAAGTACGTACCTTGCTGGGGTGCACAGCGACGGAAGTTTCTTGAAGGCGGCGGTTGTCGGCTCGGTGGCTTCACAAGAAGCGGTTCAACACGTGCAGGCGAGATGAAGACGCAGATGGGCGGTCGGCGAAGACGATGGGTGCGTCCGAGATTGGAGGTACCTGGTGTGGCCGTGTAGATGACCGCTTGATGGTGGTGGTGTTCGGTTGCGCTGTGCTGAAGGTGTGGAGCAGTGGTGACAAGAAGCCGACACTGAGCTGTCGAAGCAGAAGATGGTGGAACGGAGCGGCGGGGGTGAGGAGCTTAGGTCGGCTGACGGTGTGGCGGCCAGGAGTTCTGGCCGTGCGTGTGGTCGGGTGGTGTTGTGGTGTGTGGCGTGTCGGTGAAGGAGAAGGAATGGACCAGGAAGGAGAAGCGCCGGCGTCGGTGTGTGGTGGGCAAAGTTGGGGCGACAGACACGGAAGGAAGGTCCTTCCGATGCGATGGCGGGTGGCGGCAGAGGGTGGTTGGTCGGTTGTCCCTCTATCTTGGTTTGACCGTTTTGAGGGGTGTGAAGGAGATGTGCCACGACCTGTTGGCTCGTGTTGTTCCCAATTTACCAGCCGCGTTTCTCCCTCTTTCCCTGCGTCTGGCGATGCGGGCCGGTGGTGGGTGGTTCGAAGGAGGAGGGGCGGTGATGAGCACTCTACACGGTGCCTTGTCGTGAGCCGTCAGTACCGTAGATACGGAGTGGTGTCGTCTGCCCGTGTCTGTTCGTGTCGCCGTTGGTGGTTCTTTCCTTTTGAACGGGCGCCTCCACCTGCTGCTTGGCCGCTTCTCCGCTGGTTTCCAGGCCGGCAGCTGGCCGAGTGTTCCCGTTCACTGCAGACCACCACCTGATGTTCTCTTCGGCCTCTTTCACGCCCTCCTTTTTGCCTGTTTTCAGATGGTGATCGACAGCGGGCCGTCTGTTTCTGTTGCTCTTCTACTCCTCTACTCCCACCCTATCAGCAAGGATCAATCTTCGTCTCGCTGGTGCACTGTGGCGAAGTGGTTGTTGGTTATGGTGATGCTGTGGGCAGACCCCGCCGCCTTCGGTGAGGTGGTCCATATCGGACGTCGATAAAGAGGGTTGCTACCGAACGGAGGTCCTACATCGGCAACACCACTCACGGGGCAACAACGCCGCGTGGCGCACAACCACAAAAATGGCCATTTTCGCGCTCTTCCACTCCAGTTTTCTGCTGAATCGATCGCTATTTCAAATATGGGATCAATAAAGCAGAGAGCACGCGCCCGTTCGACAAGAAGGGGCAAAAAACTGTGGCCCGCCCGTTCTCTGCTTGGCTGTGCCCGCACCGAAGTGTGGCAAGTTCTTGCTCATGCTCCTAACAACCGACAACGCCCTTACGTTCACGTCAATGACACGAAGGGGAAGAGTGAAAAGAAGAATGAAGAGATCACAGTATCCAAACAAACACAGGTGGGCCGGGACGAGAAGAAGAGAGAAAAATGAACCAATAAATACCATTTTGGACCCGGGCCTGGAGCGCGCTACACAACGCCTCCAACCAACGTTCCCTTTCTCGAGCTCTCTCCTCCCCTTCGTGTGTCGTGCAGTGTGTGGTGTTTGTGAGTGTTGTGTGTTGTGTGCTCGCTCGTCGTGTTCGTGTCGGCCGGCGCCGCTCGCTCGGATTCGCCTGCCGCTCCACGTGGCACGCTTTGCTTCTCTCGCCTCTCCGCCAAACTTGCTCGACCGGTCCGCGAGGAGTCGTGGCCGTAGCGCTGTCGCACGAGTCGCGGAGATAGAGTCGTCGTCGTTTCGTCGGTCGGTCCGGTCGCGTAGTGAAATAAAACTTGGGAGAGGAGAGGGGAGCAGTAGCGAAGATGTGATGATAAAATGAAGGGGTGGAGAGAAAGAGAGAAGGACGAAGCTTAGAGGGTCTCGGCCTGCTTCTTGTCGATGCGGTCGAAGGGCTGGCACCCGATGAGGCGGCCGAAGTAGAGCCCGAAAATGATGAGGAGGGTGGCGAACATGGCATCCATGAAGTAGTGATAGCGAAGGAAGATCGTGGCCAAGGTGATGCCAGCCGCAGCCACCTAAGTGGGTGATTGCGATAGGTGACAGGTTAGCCCTCACGCACACCGCCCACGGTCACCTCCACCACACATAACAAGCGCGTGCAAGCCAAGTAATGCACAACTTGTGCCTGTTGTTGCTTGCGCACGTGCCAGAACAACGTCGCGGAGAAGGGAAAAATGGGAAGAAGAAGAAAAAGAAAATAACCGTGTGCGAAATGAAATGAAAACAACGGCTGGTGCCTGCAACGTTGAAGTCGAAGACGAAGGGGAAGAGCGTACCTCGCAGATCCGGCCGTAGACGCGATAGCCCAGCTTGGAGGCGGCGAGGGCGGGCACCCACGTGAGGGCGACGTGGCCCGACGGGAAGGCTCCGTACGAGTTGGCGGCACCCTTCTTGATGGCGTCTCTGTTGTAACATACACGCCAGCGTCAGGTCAGAAGAAGAACAGGCAAGTACGACAACTCCAAGAAGGAGCCAACTGATAGAGGTGCGAAGAAAGAGGGAGGTTTGTGCAACGTACCGCATGAGGTCGCCGACCCAGAAGCCGCGCAGTTCGTTCTGGTAGCGGTCGGCGAGGTAGATCCTGGGACTGACGGCGGGGAAGATGAAGTTGACTGAGTAGTTGAGCAGGTAGGTCCCGACGAAGCAGAGGAGCAGCATCTGGATCTTCCTCCATCGGCCCTTGTCGTGGCGCCAGCCGTTCTTGAAGCAGGCGTAGAAGTAGT
>NW_004457270.1:99473-105628 GCF_000313135.1 Acanthamoeba castellanii str. Neff | reverse complement strand
GAGTTGAAGCAGGAGGGTCACGGTGACGAGCTGGGTGAGGAGAGCCTCGTGCGCGGGGTTGCTAAGCGGTGATCGGCTGCGAGGCCGCCGCGTAGACGAAGCAGCAGCTGAGAAAGGACTGCCGCCAGGGCGTCTGCTTCTTGCCATCGACGTAGAACTCGTCGACCTTGATCTGGCCGTCCTTTCGCCACTCCTTGCATTCGCCGTGCTTGACGCCGTTCTTGAAGTTCATCAGAAGGTAGAGCCTGCCATTGCCCCACCAGTGCCTGCACATGCCGTGTCTCTCTCCGTTCCTGTGTAGTGGGGGTTGATGGGTGAGCCACTCACGACGCGCACACACCGCACACACACGAGTTGTGCAGTGGTTACCTGAAGTAGGCGTGCGACATGAGCTGCGAGTTCTTCCTCCAGGCGCGATACTCGCCGTCTCGCTTGCCGTCCTTGTAGCAGCCGTGGCTCTTGAGCTCGCCCTTCTCGTTCCAGGACTTGGCCTCGCCGTGGAGTTCGCCGTCCTTGTAGAACCTGTGGTTCCACAAGACGCCGTTCTCGAACCACTGCTTCCACTCGCCGTCGAGGATGCCGCCCTTGTAGTGGCACAGCAGCTTCGGGCTTCCGTCCTCGTACCACTGCTTGCAGGGACCCTCCTTCGCACCGTCCTCGTCGTAGCGCTCGTACCAGGAGACTTGGCCGTTGGGGTGCCACTCCTTGTACTCGCGGAAGTACTTCTTCTGGCGCCATGACTTCATGTGCTTCTGGAGGCACTCGAGGACTTCGGCGGGCAGGAGCTTCGTGCTCTCTTCGTTGTAGTTCCAGGCCACGACAGTTGCGCTCAGATCGACGAGAGATTTGACGCCCTTTGGAACTGCAGATGAAGCAGACGTGGCGACCGTGGCGGTCTCGCTCTCCTTGTACTCAGCCATCTTCCTCTCCAAGACCTGTTAACAACGTAAACGACCCGTTAGGACCACTTCCATCCACACCGGTTCCCAATCGTTGTGCAATCATTCAGCAATTCCGAGATTGAGCGCGACATTTCCTACCTTGCTCCTGGCCGCTCCAATCTTTTCTGTTCGATTCGAATCTGCTGTCCTCCTCTCGCAATAAAGGGCCCGTCGCGTCTTCGCCTTGCGCACTTGCTTGTGTACTGTATCCTGGACGTATGTGAACTGTCTTCCTCAAGCCTTTCTCCTCCTCGTCTCTCGGCGTCTGCGGCTGGTTTCGCGCGGGTCGTTTCTTGCCTTTGCCCGTACTTGACCTGCGAATTTACGCTACTCGCGCCCGTGGTAACGCGGAATTTCGACCTCTCGCCCAATCATGGCGTGTTTTCTGCGCGGGTTACCTAGTTTTTTTAATATTTTTTTCGCTTTTTTATTCCACTGGCGCGAGTGGTTGCCGGCGCACCATCGCTTGGTCACACAACCGCGCGAACTGGCGGTCGCGAGGCTACTGATGTTGTGCCCGGGCCACACGCACACCACACGCACCCGGGTCAAGCGGAACTCCAGCATGGCAGGCTCTGTAGATACTTGTGCAGCTCCGACGTGAACAGTTCGCACTCCTTGAGTGACTCCTCGAAGGCGGACGTTTCAGAGTTTCTGCAGCGCACGGCGTGAGGAGAAGAGTCGGGCATCAAACGCGGTTCGGCGGGGATCAGAGAGCAGCATGAAGCAGTGAGGGAGTGTACGTACCTGATCTTGAACAAGGGGTTCTTGATCACGTACTCGACGAAAATGGTGGAGTATATCTTGCGCAGCTCTTCCTTGAGGTCTCCCACCGATGGGTCGGTCACAAGGATGAACCTCTTGCCCTGCAGCCCGTGCCAGGGCGAGGAAGTGAAAACACGGAGAGTGAGTGCGTGTGTGCGTGTGTGCTGCAGCTTGCTGCGGTTAATCGTGTGTGCAAGCAGCAAATAGGGCGCCAGGGGCACGACGCGCACGCTCAAGAGGCAGGGAGTATCCATCAGGGGACAGGGAGTACCGAGGCCGTCTCGAAGCAGTGCATCTTGTACACGTTGGTTGTGTAGGCAAAGTACTCGGGAGTCTTGCTGCACGGAGGCAAGTATGCCGGTCAGCACGTCTGCACAGCGAGAGCTTGCAGCGCCCCTGCTCCTCCAAGCCATGACAAAGGCCTCGCAAGCCATGAGGGGGGGGTCGGGAGCGCGTACCCCGTTGGCGAAGTCTTGATGATAAATCGCTTCATCTCGAAGACGAGACCGTACATGTTGGTCTTCATCTCGACCATGTTTACCTTTCGTGTCCGATTCCACTCCTCGAAGAACACGCACGATCCATAGCGATTAAACAGCATAAAGCTGAAGATCATCTTGATTGCTCTGTACAGAAAAATAAATCAAAAGAATTGGGGCTGGTTTCGTTTTTGATTTGCTTTTGTATTTTCATTGTGTGCGTTCAAGCAGGCCTCTACTGGCCCGCGGCCTTCTTCTCGGCCTTCTCCTTGCCCTTGACAGCCTCCTCGTGCTTCTTGGGAGCCTCCTTGACGAAGGGAATGAACTCGAGGCCGCCGAGGTAGGGCTGCAGCACCTTGGGCACCGCCACGCCCTCGGGAGTCTGATAGTTCTCCAGGATGCAGCAAATCGTACGGGTGGTGGCGCACAGCGTGGCGTTCAGCATGTGCACGTACTTCTTCTCACTGCACGCATATATGATGAACACCAAGGCACAAGCGTGAGATGGACCGGGGTGAACGACGAACCGGCGCATCATGGCACCACACAAAGAGGACGAGTAAAATGAAGATAGTAGGGGAAGCGATGCATACCCTCCCTGCTTCCGGCTGCCACACCTGACCTCCAGGCTCCTCGACTGGTAGTCGGTACAGTTGGACGCCGAGACAAGCTCGCGGAACTCGCCGAAGGCGGGGAACCAGGCCTCGAGATCAAGCTTCTTAGCGGCAGCGTTGTTAAGCTCGCCCGAAACGATGGCCACGACGTGATAGGGAAGCTCGAGCTGCAGTGAGCGCAAGCGAAAGGGAAAGGGTGAGCAAAACTCGCGTACACACGCTTGGCAAGGACTAAACGTAAAAAAGAGTAAATAAATTGAATAAATATAGTAAAAAAACAAACAAAAAGGCGAATCGAGATGAAATTGGACGAAGGGCGTCTCACGTACCGACTGGTAGAAGGCCTCGGCGGTCTTTACCATGTTCTCGTGCTCCTCCCACGACTTCTCCGGCTCGGTGAGGCAGAATTGCTCGATCTTCTCGAATTGATGGACGCGGAAGATGCCCCAGGTGTCCTTGCCGTGAGCGCCAGCCTCCTTCCTGAAGCACGACGACGTGCCGGCATACCGGATGGGCAGATCCTTGGGCTCGAGCCACTCCTCGGCGTGGAAGGCCGAGATGGGCTGCTCGGAGGTGGCGATGAGGTACTTCTCATCGCCCTTCTCGCCGATGACGGTGTAGAGGGCCTCGTCGAATTCCTCGAGCTGGGCAGTGCGGGCCATGACCTCCTTGTTCATGAAGAAAGGGGTCGCGAGCGCAGTGTAGCCCTTCTTCATCAGGAAGTCGGTGCCGTAGGCGATGAGGGCCTGATTGAGTCGCACGCCGACGCCCTTGAGGAAGTAGGCGCGGTGGCCGGCCACCTTCACGCCCCTGTCGGGCTCATAGCCGTCGATCATCCACAGCAGCTCGTGATGGTGGCGCCTGGCCGCCTCGTTGAACTTGAACTCGCCCCATTCCGTCACGACGGCGTTGTGGGTCTCATCCTTGCTCACGGGCACGCTCTCGTGGACGAGATTGCCGATGAGGTTGAGCTTCTTGTCGAGCTGCTCCTTGATGACCTTGCAGGCGTTCTCGGTGTCCTCCTCCGCCTTCTTGAGGTCGGCCATCTTGGGCTTCATCGCGTCGGCCTCCTCGGTCTTCTTGGCCTTGTAGAGGGCGCCGATCTCCTTCGACAGGTTCCTCTGTGCCTTCTTCACCTCGTCCACTTGGAACTGCAGCTTCCTCCATTCCTCATCGAGCGCGATGATTTCATCGACGATCTCTACCGGCTTGAACCTCCTCCTCTGCGATTCCTTGATCAGCTCGGGGTTGCCTCCCTTTTCCTTCCTGAACAGATTAATGTCGAGCACCATCTTCTGTGTGAGTGATAGAGTGAAGAAATGAGGGGTCGAGAGAGATGCTGCGATCGCAGAGAGATGGAACAACAGACAACAAAAGAATGAAAAAATGGAAACAAAACACAAGAAAGTCGTTCTTGCCGAACTGGGAAAAAGCTGAGAACGAAAGGCACGAACAACGCAGCCGTTGGGCCAACAAGGGTGTGACTTTACTTCGCCGGGATGGAGCCCAACTCGATGAGCTGGCCTACCACCTCCACGGGTTTGGGACACATCATCTTCTCCATCGTCACCATCTTGGGCTGCACGAACGAGGGGCCAAAGATGATGCCTGTGTGTGTGAAGCAAGTCAATCAGGCAGGGGTGAGTACGGCGAATGGGTGCGTGTTGATTATGTGGGTGAGCGGTAACTTACCTAGGTTGGCACTGGTCATCATATTGACATCCGCGTGCATCGACACCTTCTTCAAGAATACAAGCATGTAGTTTAGGAAGATCCTATTGGGCTCGGGCAGGCCCTGAGCTAGCAAAGCCAACACTGCGTCACTTCGCCCACTTGGCAGGTCTGAACAAGATAGGATTGTTTGTCAGCACCATCACAACAACAGCACCCAGAAGGAGTGTAGTACCCATGCAGTCCATCAGCGGATCATACAACGAGAAAGGCACTGGCGGTTCGGGCAGTGATCGGATGTACTCCTTAAGAAGGCACGCTACGACATGAACGTCGACGTTCTCCTTCTTGAAGTCGACAAACCCTGCGAGTTGATGTGTGCGTAGGTCCACGTGAGTCTACATTGTCATTGCATTGAACGGCCAAGCTGTTCGTACCATCATGAGCGCTCAGCGCATCTTTCCACTTGTTGATGTCGAGCTGATTGCCCGAAAGTCGAAACAGACCGTGTGTGTCCAATGCTGCGGAGCGGCAACAGACAAGACGCGTTTGTGAGTTGGCCGCAGTCTAAAGGTGATCAGTGAACGGTAGCAGCTTGCCTCCTTCCAAGTAATTGACGCAAGACGTGACCACCGCGGGAAGCTCCCACGGTTGTTCTCCTGTGAGAAAGATCTCGCTACCGAAGACGCTTCCCTTCTTCTCTGCAATCGTTCAATACAGAAGCGGACGTGAGTACACCCGCGAGGACGGATCCGCGGGGGTTAGGGTGCTCGCACCTTCTTTCTTCCTGAAAATGACCGACCCCTTGAGGAAGTTGGAGAGCACTTGCGCCTTCTTGGTCTTCTCGAGCTTCTTCTGTGCTTCAACGACCTGCGGGCTGCAGTTCGTTCCCACGGCCGCTGCGAACACGACGCTTTACCATCAGCAAGCAGTGTCATGGCCGGGAGGAGACGTGGAAAGCAGAGCGAGCACAACGACCAACGTACTCCCTGCAGGCAGGATGTTTCTGTTCTCGAGGTCCTTACGGATGGGCCTTCGCAACGTGAGGAAAGACTCCAGCCGCTCGCTGGTCATCCTGCGCCTCGACAAAATGGAACTGCCTTGCTCTACCACACAAAAATAAAATAAATAAAATAATTATTAATAAAATAAAATGCAAATCAAAAAGAGCGAGAGAAGGGATTAACTAATAACAAATAACAATAATAAACAATGAAAATGCCAAGTGCGGGTTGCAACATACCGGGTTCGGTTTCGTCGACCGGTTGAATGCCGCCCCCTTGTGCGAGTGGGGGGCCGACGGCTTCAACATGGTCGTGTGGAAACCAACCCCTTACGCCGTTGAGCTCGCCCTCCAGCCACCCAAAGGACTCGTCCAGCTGTAGGAGCTCGTCGCCCTCCTGAAAGCTGAGCTCGGTTTCGTGCTGCGCCGTATAGCTCTTGATGGCCCGCACATGGCGCGGGGCCACCTTCTCCTTCTTGCTGAACATGGTGCTGAGCCTTCTGGGTCGGCTTCGTGCAACCCACGGCCTCGCACCGACAGAGCCGGCGGGGCAACCACCGGCCACTGTGGCGTCGCCTTGTCTCATTCTTGCGAGGTCGCGGTCGACGTGCTGTTTCACCTTCATGAAATAGTTGACGTTTTTAATCTATTTTAAGAAAAGTAAAGAAATCGAAAGTAAATC
>NW_004457270.1:93180-99451 GCF_000313135.1 Acanthamoeba castellanii str. Neff | reverse complement strand
ACTCGTCCAGCTGTAGGAGCTCGTCGCCCTCCTGAAAGCTGAGCTCGGTTTCGTGCTGCGCCGTATAGCTCTTGATGGCCCGCACATGGCGCGGGGCCACCTTCTCCTTCTTGCTGAACATGGTGCTGAGCCTTCTGGGTCGGCTTCGTGCAACCCACGGCCGCGCACCGACAGAGCCGGCGGGGCAACCATCGGCCACTGTGGCGTCGCCTTGTCTCATTCTTGCGAGGTCGCGGTCGACGTGCTGTTTCACCTTCATGAAATAGTTGACGTTTTTAATCTATTTTGTAAAAGAGAAAAGTAAAGAAATCGAAAAGTAAATCCTAAATGCACATTTCATTTTGGCGCGAAACTCGCAAACGGTTGAGGTTGCCCGTTTGTGTTTGTGTTGGCTTTGCGCGGGCGAATTTCTGGACCTCCGTGACAACAGACACATTCGATCTCTCGTTTTAGCGTTCGATCAAGCTCGAGGCTTTGCCAGAAGAGCGTGTTTTATAAAGAAGCAGCAATCGATCAGGTCCTCCTTTTGCGAAGACCGATTCCATTCACAACCACCATTCGATCCTCCTCGCTACGACCCTCCTCGCGTGAATCGTCTGAAAGGATGAGCACCGATGATGTAAAGAACTACAAGCTGCAGGCCCGGCTGCCGGTGGCACCCAAAAGCCCGCTCAGGACCCAGTCCTCGTCAACCATCCGCGTAGCCAAGCGTACAGTGCCTCGAACGGACGGCACTGCTGATAGGGCTGCGATGAGGTACCCCTCCTCATCTTTGCCGTCCGTCAAAAAAGAGCCATTTTGAAGATGTACTGACACGCTGCCGTCGAATTCGTACAGGCCGCCCAGCGTGGGTAAGTTGATTGAAAGGCGGAAAGCTGATCCCGAGACAGGGGAGGTTAGGGTTCTTCAGCGATTCAAGCAGACGAACTTCCTCGGCAAGGTAAGAATGGATCTATCCTATGATGCGGCATTCAGGAGTGTTAATCCTGGATTCTTCAGGGAGGCTTTGCCAAGGTGTACACTGTGATCGAGCAAGACACGCAAGAGATCTACGCCGCTAAGGTGATTGCGAAGTCTTCTCTGCAGAAGAAGCGCACGAAGGACAAGGTACGTCCGACCATCCCGTAGGGATCTTGATCTCCCGGGAGAGTGATGCTAAGATCCTTAATCTGCGTTGTAGCTTGCGAGCGAGATTAGAATCCATTCCATGCTCAAGCACAAGCACATCGTCAAGTATGTGATGTTTTTCGAAGATTCGACATCTTGTTACATCTTGATGGAGCTGTGCAACAACAAGGTACGCTTGCACTGCTGGTTGTGCTATGGTCAATGATGCTCTTACTCACCGTGGTCTTCTCTTCGTCCCGTCAGAGCTTGGCGGACTTGATCAAGGCGCGCAGGCGGTTAACGGAGCCCGAGGTGAGGTTTTACATGATGCAGCTGCTGGAGGCTGTCTCCTACATGCACAGCAAGCGCGTGATTCATCGCGATCTGAAGCTGGGCAATATCTTCCTCAACGACGACCTCCACATCAAGATCGGCGACTTTGGCTTGGCCACCCGGCTCCAGCACGAGAACGACCGACGGAGGTTCGTCTCCGAAGAGAGCCTCTCCTTCACCCCTCTCCCCTCTCTCATGTGGACACTCATCGGTGAGTGCGTTACAGGACTCTCTGTGGCACGCCGAACTATATCGCCCCCGAGATCCTGGAGCGTGGCGACAATGGACACAGCTACGAGGCCGACATCTGGAGCGCGGGTGTCATCTTGTACGATCAAGACGTCCATCGTGGAGCATTACTTGTACTCTGCACCTTGACTGACGGCTGACCTTATTCACCACGTCTCTCAGGTATACTCTCCTCATCGGCAAGCCTCCATTCGAAACGAACTGCGTACAGGCCACGTACAAGCGCATCAAGGAGAACGATTACGCCTTCCCCGAAGGTGTAGAGATCTCGCACAGCGCCAAGAGCCTCATCCGAAAGATTCTCACGTCGATCCCCGAGGAGCGCCCGACGCTGCAGGAGATCATGAGCGACGAGTTCTTCAACAGCTACATCCCTCACTCTCTCCCAGTCTCTGCTCTCTCGACCATCCCCACCTTCTCCTCGTCCCGCATGGCCCAGGACGCCAGCGGAGCTCCTCGCCTCCCTCTCAACGACAGAACGAACACGCTCACAAGCACGGTGCCCGGAGGTAAGGAGAAGAAGAAGGTGGAGGACGTCATCGCCGAGGCCAAGGCCCAGATCGCGCTGGCCACCAAGCCCATGTCTGCGCACCCGCTCCCGATCGCAAGGGCCGTCGCGACGCACATCGTCACCAGCCCGGCCGGCGACATCGCCGACATCTTCGATACGAAGAAGGCCAAGCACGCAGCACAGCCCGAGGAGTTCGGGATTGAGAATCGTGAGCCCGGCGCTCTGTCCACCACCGACGCCATGGTCGCCGACAGCATGGGCACCCGCAAGAGGCTGAGGTCTCCCTTCAGGAATGCCAGCATCGCCGACAAGAGCCCCACCAAGCAGAGAGCCCGTCGCTCGCACCTCAGTACGCCCCCCCGGGCCCTCTCTCTAGCTCTGCGTGCGTTGCGCTGGTGATCTCAACGAAACTGATTTTTTTGTTTTTTCCCATCTTCGCACCACTCCACCAGACCCCATGTCTACGTGCAAGCGATTGATCGACGACTTTGAAGGCAAGGAGGAGGAGAAGAAGGACGTCAAGCCCAGCTCCTCTGGGCCTGCCAAGAGGATCAGCACGCAGGCCCTCGTGGCGGTGGAGACCGATAAGTCGTCGAGGCAGGCCGAGAACGATGACGAGGACAACACCAACACCAACACCAACAAGAAGAACCAACGTTGCGAACAGAACGAGGAGAACGACATGGACGAAGAGGACGAGGAGGCCGACGAGCGGGTGACGATCCGCGTGCACAGGACGCTCACCGAGAGTTTTGCGCGCCTCACGATGGCCGACCGTACCGAGGCCACCCTGGACGGCGTGTCTCGGGCGCCCGCCACGCTGGCCTCGATCACCCACCTCAACGCGTTCGACGACATCAAGAACGGGCTGGTCTACGGTGAGGGCGAGAACAGCAACGTGTGCTGGGTGCGCAAGTGGTTCGATATCTCGGATCGATACGGCCTGGCCTACCAGCTTCAGGACGGATCGATCGGCGGCTACTTCAACGACAGGACCTCGATTATGCGAAGGTGTGCCGAGCCCGACACCGGCTCCGGGTGGAAGATGGAGAACGAGTTCGTCTACATGTCCTACAAGAGCACTCGGAGGTGCGTTCTCGCTACTGCGCCATCGCACACGCACAACATACATCACCATACACGTACACGCACATAGTTTGCTAATGTCGCTTCGTCGGTGTGTGTAGGGGCAAGCGACAACACACGGAGCGCTATTCGATGGACAAGTTCCCGCAGGAGCTCTACAAGAAGGTGCAGTTGCTGAAGTACTTCCAGAAGCTCTTTGACAAGGAGAACAAGTCTACTTCCACGCTGGTTGACCTCGCCCCCGAGGAGTACGAGAGGACGCGCTCGGCGCGAAGCTCTGTGCTCCACGTCGACCGCTGGTTCAGGAGGAAGCACGCCACCTTCTTCCGCCTCAGCAATCGCATCGTTCAGGTTCGTCTTCTTCTCTTCTTTCTTCCACTACGTCATCTTCATCCTCGATTCATCATCTCATTTTTCTTTCTTCTTGTTCTTTTGTCCAAACAGGTCAACTTTACGGACGAGTCGAAGGTCATCCTCTCGTCGGACGGCAAGATGGTGACGTACGTCGACAAGCAGGGCGAGGTGCACGTGCAGACGTTGGAGGCCATCGTCCTCAACCCCAATCCGTCGATCATCAACAGGCTCAAGTACACGCGCGACATCCTGGGCGATCTCCTCCGCACAAAGGAGTCCCGGAGCTCCAGCAGCAACGACTTTTAAGTAGGTCGTTGCGTTGCGACTCCCCCACCTGTACCCCAAAAACCAATAAAACCAAATAAAACCAAATCAAAAACAAAGCATTATCTAAAAAACATTTGTTATATTTATATATTTATATGTTCGAGATGGGATGGTGGGGTGGTTGGTCAGCGCTCGGCCTGGGAGTGCGGCGGGCGTGGGACCCACTTGAGCAGAGCGCGGCAGAGGGCGCCCTGGTCGAAGGGCTTGGACATCCAGTCGTCCATGCCGCTGTCCAGGCACACCTGCCGGTCGCTCTTCACGCACGACGCCGTCAGCGCCACGATCGGCGTGCGCCCGCGCTGCTCCGCCCTCTCCATCTCTCTGATCCGCCGCGTCGCCTCATAGCCATCTGTCATCAATCGACGCACGTCGTGTAAGCAAACGAACGATCGACACCATACACACACACACACACACTTCTCTGAGAAGTGAGGGGAGGGTACCAAGGACGGGCATCTGGCAGTCCATGAAGATGAGGGAGAAGGACTCGCGCTCGAGCATGTCAATGCACTCCTGGCCGTTCTCGGCCACGTGCACATCGCACCCGATCCGCTCCAGCAGACGGCGGCCGACCTTCTGGTTGACCACGTTGTCCTCCACGAGCAGCACCTTCATGCCCTCGAAGCTGTGGCGCGCCTGCTGCGGGTGCGGCACATCGCTGCCGCTGCCGCTGCCGCCGCCGGATCCCGGGCTGACCGGCGGGGCCTCAGGCTGCGATCCGGCCAGGTCGCAGGCGGCCACCTGGGTCGAGTCGCAGTCGGCGCCGACCGCCTCCGGCGAACTGACCGGCAGCGGGAGCGTGAACCAGAAGGTGGAGCCCTTGTTCACGCCGGCCGACGAGCAGCCGATCCGGCCGTGCATCGCTTCCACGAGGTGCTTGCAGATGGCCAGACCCAGGCCCGACCCGCCGTACTGGCGACACACGCCCGTCCCGCCCTGCGAGAAATGCTGCACACCGACCACCCCAAAAACGTGAGCTAACGTGAGCTGACGTGTGCTGACGTGGCAAGATCGGCCAGGTGGTGCGGGGAGTACCTTAAAGAGGTTCTTCATGGTGGTCTCGGGGATGCCGATGCCAGTGTCCCGCACCTCGACGCGCAGACTACTGGCGTCGGTGGTGTCGGCGTCGGTGGTGTCGGCGTCGTCGCCGGCGTCGCCGAGCGAGAGAGTGACGGTGCCCATGGCCGGGGTGAACTTGACCGCATTGCTGAGAGAAGTGGTGGTTGAAGGAGGAATGGTTGGTTGAATAGGAGACTTAAATCGGTTGAATAGGAGTTAAAAAAGTACCTTAGAAGGTTGAAGAGGACCTGACGGAAGCGCAGCGGGTCGCCGACGCGGAAGCGGTGGCCCGGGGCCAGCCCGGCGGTCTGCTTCTCGATGCGCACGCGGCTGGAGGCGGCCGGGAAGGCCAGCATGGAGAGGACCAGGTCGGTCTCCTTCTCGACATCGAACGGAATGGCCTCGAGGTCGAGCTGGCGCGATTCGATCTTCTCAAAGTCGAGCACGTCGTTGACCAGGCCCAGCAGGTGCCGCGCGCAGGTGACGATGATGCGCACGGCCTCCATCCGCTCCTCGTCGCTCTGCGCCTGAGTCCGGGCGCTGCCGCCGCGCAGGTGGCACTGCTCCTGGTCCTGGTCGGGCGCGGCGGGCGAGGCGGGCCGCGACGGCGGCGGCTGCTGCTCGGCCTTGTCCTCGTCTTCGAGCAGCAGCTCGTTGGCCATCCCGATGATCCCCGTCAGCGGCGTGCGCAGCTCTGTAGTTTGGAATGTGTGGAATGTGAGTTATCTGAATGTGGAATGCTGCGAATTCTTGTGTGTGTCGTGTGTCGTGTGTACCGTGGGTGATGGCGGAGAGGAAGAGGGTCTTGGCTTCGGTGGACCGGCGCAGCTTCTCGTTGAAATCGCGCAGTCGGTCGACGGTGGCCTGGCGCGACGATTCGTGGATGTGGGAGATGATGCCCACGCACATGATCATCGTGCACGTCGCCGTCAGTCGGTCGGTCGCGTCCATCGACAGCGGCGCCACCGGCGGAAACACGTACACGCTGCACGGGTACAACAACACACCTGATGTGCATCCGACACACACCACACGTCAGCACACGCGTGTCGTGTCGTGTCGTGTGTGTGTCGTCGTGTGTGTGTTACCTTCGAGAAGGACGGCAATAAGAAAGACGCGGCTGATGTGGCGTCCGAAGATGTAGTAGGCCATGGCGACGACGGCGGCGAGCCACATGTAAAACTCGGAGAGGATGCCAAAGTAAATGCACGCGCCGCAGATGCCGACGTCGATGTAGATCAGGAA
>NW_004457270.1:91922-92533 GCF_000313135.1 Acanthamoeba castellanii str. Neff | reverse complement strand
TATTCGTTAATGAGCACCACGGAGGGTCGTCGCATGTGGGGCGCTCGGGCGGTCGCTGCAGCGGCGCTGTCTGTTGTCGGGTGGTGGATGGCCAACCACCTCATCCGCTCGTCCCCTGGTGAGGGATGTGCGCCCGTTCACTCGTCTCTCTCTTTCTGTCTTCCCTCTTTCTTCGACTAGCTTCTACTATGTTGGTGTTGGTGTTGTTGATGGTGACGTTGGTACGTCAGAAGGCGGGCGGCGCGTTCTTCAAAGCACGAGGGGCTGGGGTTGTGGTGAAGGTGAAGTGGGCAGAGATGTTGGCTGAGCGGCGCGAACCTTGTGTCTCGCTGGTGGTGCGTGGGGTTGAGGCGAAGAAGTGAGCTAGTCGTGGCCGCCGTGGATGGCTCTAGGAGGAGCGGTTGATGGGCCGGATTGGTGGTCAGCGCCGTTCGAGGCCTCGGTCAGGTGATGTTGTTCCGGTACGGGGAATACTGTGATGCGGGACTGTGAGGGTTGGCGAATCGAGACAACGTTAGGCACCACCACCACCCATCATCGCGCGTGTGTAGGTTGACGGGTGATTTTGCAAAGACGAACATGGTCGGGGGTCCACGTTACCGCGTTTGGGG
>NW_004457270.1:87474-90001 GCF_000313135.1 Acanthamoeba castellanii str. Neff | reverse complement strand
TCATGGTGACACGCTGAGTAGTAGAACAAGGCACGCGCGTAAGAGGGCGTAGCGGGCGCAAACGAACCTGCAGGCTTGCCCCTGCGCCTGACCTGCATGCGGGCGAGACCGCCCCTGCGTTGGGGTCGTGCCTCCTCTTCCTCTTCCTCCTCCTCGTCCTTTTCCGCCTCATCGTCGGACACCTTCTGCTTTGCTGCCTTCTCCTGCCTCTTCTCCTGCTACAGATCGTCCACGTCAGTACGGCCGTGGGCGAATTGCACAATGATGCTTTAAATTGAAATGGATGAGAAAATGTTGAAGAGGGGAGGTGCAAGGCGTACGCGTTTGGCCTTGCCGGTAGGGGCGCGAGGAGCACCCTGCTGGCGATTCTCATCTTCGGAGGGCTTCGCCAGCTTGAAGACCAAACCCAGCAGGCCCACAATCACACCCAGCGAAAGCACCACCACCAAGGCGTACGCCCACAACGGGATTGCCCACATCCTCCTTTTGATTGGGGTTAATTTCTCTTCTGATTCGATGTTTGTTGGGTGCTCTGTGTTTTCTTTGAGGATGACGTCAGCACCTCTTAAGAGGGCTGAATGACGTTTGCAAATATTAAGGAAATTTCGAGCGAAGCCTCAGGCTGGCCGTCACGCGTCTATCCCACATTCTCTTCTTACCTCAGGTGCCGCCACTGGGCACTTGCATCGACCTGCTTCTGATTCTCGATTTATTTGCTCCAAAAGATGGACAACACCCCACCACCGGCGGCGAGCCCGCCTGTGCCCAGTGGGCACACCGCCACGCACAGCCCCAGGCCGGGCTGCACTGCCGCACACGAGGAGCCCCTGCAGCCCCCCTGAGTCGCCCTGCTTCGCCTTCCCCTACCCGTGCCCGGGCACCGCAGTCGCCGTACCACCCCACTCCCCAACCGCAGCTCGTTCTCCGATCCCCACGCGCGTCGTCACAGAGGCCTCGTCGGTGCTGGCCCGCTCGCACTCCCCGTCGGCCCACAGGCTCGGCCACCATCAGCACCAGCAGCAGCCGCAACTGCAGCAGCAGCAGCGGTGGCCGCGGGACCACGTCTACAGGCGCAAGGCCGACGGCCGCACCGAGAAGCTGGTGCTGGTGCTGGTCGGCCTGCCGGCGCGCGGTAAGAGCTACATCGCGCACAAGCTCGTCAACTACCTCAACTGGACCGGACGCCGCGCGCGTCTCTTCAACGTGGGCGCCTTCCGCCGTCTTGCGTCGTCGTCGTCACCGGCTGCAGACTCCTCGCCCGAAGCGGCTGCGACGGGAGCAGATGGCGGCGGCGATGGAGCGTCATCGACGGCCAAGAGCGGAATGCGACACGACAGCGAGTTCTTCAGCCATGCCAACGCACGCGCACGCGCGCTGAGGGACGAGCTTGCCTTCACCGTCCTCCAGGAACTGTGCCAGTGGCTCGGTTTCATTCACCCCCTGCGTGCTGCGAGCGTGTGATATGTTTGTTTGTTTGCTTGTTTGTTTTTGAGTGAACGACCGTGCCTCACACCACTCACGCACACGCACCATCGCACACGCATCATCGCACACGCCGCATACAATCGCTTGCGCGTGTACAGATAGCGAAGGAGATGTGGCGGTATTCGATGCAACAAACACAACCAAGGAGCGACGGCGCGGTGTGCTCGAGCGGTGCAGAGCGCACAGCCGAAAGATCAACGTCATATTCATCGAGGTTCGTTCGCGCTCACACCTTGTGAGCGTTCACTGCGACGTCGCTCACACAACCGCCACCCTCTCCACAGAGCATTTGCGACGACAGACAGGTCCTCGAGTCCAATTTTCTGCAGAAGATCCGCAACTCGCCTGACTACCGCAACATGCCCGAGGAAGAGGCCGTCAAGGTATGGTTCACCACTACCGGTGCCACACTCTCTGATCTCTGGTGGGCGTTCTGAACTGGGTTGCGGCTCACGTGCGTGTGCGTCGTTGTGACAGGACCTGAGAGCGCGCATCAGTAATTACGAGGCCGTCTACGAGACGGTCGAGGACGACGAGCAGCTGTCCTACATCAAGCTCATCAACCTCCAGTCCAAGGTCATCTGCAATCGAATCTACGGCAAGATCGCCCAAAAGATCGTCGGCTTCCTAATGGCCATTCACACAGGCATGTTATTCTCTCTCTCTCTCTGTGTGTGTCGGTAACTTATTGCGATGAGCAGGCGATCGACCCATTTGGTTGACACGCTCGGGCCACTGCGACGAGGTGGAGGACCTGGACCCGCTGCAGGATGGAAGCGAGGAGACTGCTGCAGCTGGGGATGAAGCATCAGAGGCGGCTCCCGCCCGCAGCGGCAGGGCCAGGCTGGAGAGCAGCGCTATGCCGCTCAGCAGCGGCAGCAAGCGGCAGGCCAAGTTTCCCTCGATTGCCTCCATGACAGCTCACCTCAGCCCAGGTTACCATTCGCCCTGGACTCTTCTTGGCCTTCTTTGGCTCGGTCCGTTGCTGACACCATGACCGCAGCGGGGCTCGACTTTTCGCGGAGGCTCAGCGAGTTCATTG
>NW_004457270.1:86314-87446 GCF_000313135.1 Acanthamoeba castellanii str. Neff | reverse complement strand
TTGATGAACTTGGCCTGAATCGGAGTTGGAGTCAGAGTTGGAGTTAGATCTCTGGGCTGGGCGTGAACGAAGAGAAGAAGAAGAGGCAGCATACCACAGAGTCCATCTCCTCGGGGCTGATGTAGATGTACTTGCCTCGCTCGTCGATGACTCCGGTGAGTCGGCCCTCGTCCTCGGCCTTGGTGAGCTCGTCGATCACCTCCTGCGTCTGAAGGCTGAAGGTGATGGCCAGGTCCTCGAGAAGGACCACCTTCTCCTTCTTGACGTGGTCGGCGAAGAATGCCAGCTTGGCCTTCTTCTCCTCCTGCTCGGCCTTGGCGCTGCCCTCGGCCTCGACCTCGATGGAGCTCTTCCACTTGTTGAACTCCTCCAGCTCTCGCTCCTCTCGCTCCTTCTTCCGCCGCTCCTCGTCCTCGCGCTCCAGTCGCTCCTGCTCCTTCTCGTCCTGCTTGCGCTTCAGCCGCTCCGCTTCCTCCTGCTCTTCCCTCGCCTTTCGCTGCGCCCTCCTCTCTTCCTCGGCCTGAAACACAATGCAACGCAACGCAACACAACGCACACCACGCACAGGACCGCCAGGTCAGCAGAACTCTCACCTTTAACGCCAAGCCACGGACGCAAGACCTGTCGGATCTGTCTGGCTTCTTCCTTGCGCTGCAGCTTGGCCAGCTTCTTGGCGCCGATCTTCTTCTCGGGCCGGACACCCTCATCGGCAACATCATCTTCGTCCGCGCTCTCGTTGTGGCGTGCGCCAGCGTCCTCCTCCTCATCGGACTCCTCTACAGAGGCAGCTGATGCCCAGCAAGTAAGAAGAGAGACATGCACATGGATTGGAGCGTTAGCTGGACTGATCGGTCATGGTGACACGCTGAGTAGTAGAACAAGGCACGCGCGTAAGAGGGCGTAGCGGGCGCAAACGAACCTGCAGGCTTGCCCCTGCGCCTGACCTGCATGCGGGCGAGACCGCCCCTGCGTTGGGGTCGTGCCTCCTCTTCCTCTTCCTCCTCCTCGTCCTTTTCCGCCTCATCGTCGGACACCTTCTGCTTTGCTGCCTTCTCCTGCCTCTTCTCCTGCTACAGATCGTCCACGTCAGTACGGCCGTGGGCGAATTGCACGATGATGCTTTAAATTGAAA
>NW_004457270.1:82345-85782 GCF_000313135.1 Acanthamoeba castellanii str. Neff | reverse complement strand
CGTCGACGCTCTCGCTGCCGCGGCACACGGTGGTGCAGCTCACCCCCAACCAGTACGGCTGGAAAGTCGACCTCATCCCCCTCCACGGCCTCGACGGCAGCGCCAGTCCCGCGGCCGCCGACCACCAGCAACGCTACCAGCAGCAGCAGCAACACCCGTTCTATGGCCGGACTGATGCCAGCGACAGCTCCGCCAAACGCGAACACGACGCGCCGAGAGCGACTGCGGAAGGCGAGGGCAGCCTTGTCTGAAGAAAGAAGAAATCTACACACACAGCCACAAGCCACGTACGCTCGAGGTACGCCACATGGGCGATGGACCCACTTCACTGCTGCGTTGGCACGGCGGGCGGCGTGGGTTGGATGAGGGAGAGGTCGGCCCAGATCCCCGATTTGCTGGCGTCGGTGGTGGCCAGCACGATGCAGTAGTGGGCCTGGGTGAGCCGCCACTCCTCCACCTCGTCGAACATCTCGATCCTGTTCAGCCTGGTTACGATGTCGACAAGGTAAGTTAACCGGTCAACTGGGGGGCTTGGCTGGGGCGAGGTGGTGGTGGGAGTGGTGGTACCGTGCGAGTTCGTCGCGGCCGAGGAGGCGATCGCTGATGGCGTTCATGTCGACGACCTGCGCCTCGTCCCAGCCGAGGGCGAGGTAGGCGCTTCGCTGGGTCTCGATGCTGGGCCGCGCGTGCAGGCCGTGGAGGTGCACGTTGCGCTCCTCGAGGTTCTTGAGCATCATGCGCCCGAACGCGTCGTCGGGCAGAATCTGCTCGTACGTAACGAACACCGCCTTTTCAAACGTAGCTGCCCACCTGCACAACACACACACACACCACACAACACACACAAATCACGCACCACCGCACGCGCGTTAGACAAATGGTACGCAGTACGAAGAGGGAGAGGTAAGCGAATTTGCCTGATTACAGCGGAGCTGTGTTCGTCCTTCATGTAGATCAGCACGCACTCCGACAAGAACAGCGTGGGTATGCTGTGCCGCATAAGAGGGAGAAAAGCTCCAGTGAGTGCTTTGTTTTTGCGAGGCGGTGGTGTGTGGTGTACCTTTCGAGTCCAGCCGTCGTGAGGACCTTGTCCACGTTCTCGATGGAACGCAGGTCTGCGGTGATCAGGTGGTAGTTCTTCGTGTGCAAGCCCTCTGTGACGATTCAAATTCAAGTGTTAACGTGAGGCCAGTCGTGACGGTGAAGCTGAGTCGTAGGAATGTGAACATCGCTCGCGTACCTTCGGTGACGCGAATGCCGGCCTCGTTGTGAGCGATGAGTTCGTGGAGCTCGCGGCACGTTGTGATGATGTTGCTCTTCCGCTTGACCACCTCTCCAAAGTCCAGCTCGTAGAACACCACGTTGTCGCCCAGCCACCCCTCCGACTATGTGCCGTGGTTGACACACACACACACACAACCACGCACACGCATTCGCACTCGTCTCAGTCACGCCTCTGCGGTACATGGTCCAAAGGCGAGCTTACCTTCTTCTGAAAGTAGGTCGTGTCAAATCCAGCGCCCAGGCATACCACCTGCTTGGGCGTGTCGCTCCCGCCAGCCGCAAGGAACTGCCGCAGCACGTTGTGAATCGCCGCCACACGCGTGTAGTACCCTGTGGTCGTGTGTCATGTTGGCGTTGTGTGTGTCGTGCGTGTGTGGTTAGCCAACAGGAATCGCTCAGCCGTGGAGAAGGGGGTGGTGCCTCGGTTGATGAGGGGCGGTCGCCGTGTGGCGCTGGCACCACGCACGAAGTGGTGCAGGAAGTTGTCGCGCCAGTACCCTAACCGCACAGCCGACCTGTCCCCCGGAACAGCAGATTGGTATTAAGAGATGGAACGCTGCAGCAGTTGATCGTCGATGGCAGGAAGGAGAGCATGATACAGTTTGCTGACGGCAGCGTCATCGTTGGTGAGCATGACCGCGATGTCTTCCGCCATGGCCTTGGCTGCGGGCGACCGCGGATCAGCGCCGCTGCCGTCGTGGCTCGCAGGTGGCTGCCTTCTCTGTGTGGTTCTCTTGGGCGCCGCAAACGAGAACGTCAGCGATGGCTTCTCCATGCTCTTCTCCCTCGATACAATCCGCAAGATCTGATTTAGTACCTGTTATTTTCTTTTTCTTTTCTAAGCAGCATTTTTGTTTGGCAAGAAGACGAAGAAGGATAGGATCCGATGAAGGCCCGTTCATCTCTCCTTGCCACGGTTCGTTGTGGTATGCCGATATTCAATGTCCACTCAACTCGAAATCTCTTGATGACAACGGCACGATTTAATCTCTTTTTTTTTAGCTAGTGGTGCCGGCGGCAGACTGCCAGCGCCACGACTCTCCGCCACGACGCTCGGGGCTGGTCACCTGCGCAGTGGCAGGACTGCGACGGCGACGCTGGCCCGGTGCTCGCTGCGCCCAAGCCACCAGCCATGGCAGCTGTCGTCCGTCCTTCTTCCCCGGAGGGACTTCACCGCCTCTGCCGCGCCGTCTTCGGGCCAGCCCGAGGGCGAGGCCACCAGCCCTGCGCTCATCAAGGAGACCAGTACCCCTCGCCGCACCCACGCCGTGTTGTGCCAACAGCTCACCCACGTTCCCGCACGCACCACACACACGACACACACACACACACACGACACACACACGACACACACACGACACACACACACACACACACGGACAATCAGGCGAGCTGTTCTACCAGCAGTTGTTTGTGGCCAAGGACGAAAAGGCGGCGTTCCACCTCTACAAGATCCTCAACTCGCTGACCAGGAACCGCGCGTTTGCGGTCGAGTTCGGCCAGCGCGAGGGCGGGCGGGCCATTGACCAGCTCTTCCGGCTGTTCCGGGAGGCGGCCACCACGCACTACTCGCAGGAGAAGATCCTGGCCGTGCTGACCAACCTCGCCCGGCACGACGCGACCCAGCGGCGGGCCATCGCCGTGAGTGGTGCCGAGCCGCTGCGGCAGGCGCTCGTCTGCAAGACCACCCTGCGCGGCGTCGTGGCGCAGGCCGTGCAGCTGCTCAACGTTACTCTGCAGAGCAAGGCAGAGGTGCGTGACCACAGCGCTCGCCTGTAGCTGCTACGAATAGAGCTAATGAGCGTGCGGTGGTGCGTGTTGTGTGCCGTGTGTGCGATGGTGCGTGTGCGCAGTTGCCTTCGTCGCTCTTCGAGGGATACGTGCCGGCGACCATGGATCTGATGGTGGACTTTGCGGACAAGCCCGAACTCCAGCTCGACCTCATTCACCTGCTCGGCCTTCTCTCCACCGATTGCGCCTTTGAAGACTACAAGAAGGTACCTACGCATGGTTGGTTGGTTGGTTGGTTGAGCTGTGGCTAACGATTGCGCTCGTTCGCTGTGGCTCGGCCGAGCAGCTCTCGCCATTGGGCGCGGCCATGCTCATCCGCAACATGCAGGCCTACATTTTTGAACCGCAGAGCGATTCGTTCA
>NW_004457270.1:48752-82048 GCF_000313135.1 Acanthamoeba castellanii str. Neff | reverse complement strand
GTCTCGTCCCTCGCCACCGAGGTGCGCTTGATCCCACCTCACCTCCTGATAGGTAGCTGACGGCTTGGGTTGGGTCAGGTGGTCGAGTTGCTGGGCCGGGACAACCCGGGCGTGTTCGCTGAGGTGGCCAAGATAAGATCATCCCAGGAGTAGAGCAACCTCCAGATAATTCAAATACAAATTCAATTATACCTTTTCCATTTGTTCAAAATGCGCCTCCGCCAAAGAGCCGAGAAGGGAACTCCGTCGCCACAGTGACGGACCCAAACACGCTGCCGGGCGGGGCAGAGAGTACTGGACTGTGTGGGCCTAGTGAGTGCCAGCCATGGCGGCCGAAGTGTTGATGTTTTTGGTGCACCTCACCACCACCGCCTTCATGACCGCCATTATTTGGTTCATGCAAATTGGTACCCCCCCACCCCTATTTATTTTTCGCAATTTTCTAAGTATAACAAATAATAGTGAATTAAATAGAATAATCAATAATTTAAATAATATAATCAATAATATATTACCAGGACACTATCCGATGCTGCGGTACGTGGGTCGTGAGGCCTACACGACGTACGAGCAGCAGCATGTGAAGCGTGTGATGCTGCCGGCGGTCATGATCCTCTTGCTGGAGCTGTTCTCGGGGTTCTACCTGGCCTTTGTGCCCACCCAGCGCCTGCCCTCCCTGCCCATCCACATCGGACTCGTCCTCCTCCTGCCCATCTGGCTCTCCACCTGGTACCTACGCTCTCATGCGTGCGGTGTTGCGTGCGCGTGTGCGTGTGTGCGTGTGGCGTGGCGGCGCGTGTGTGCGTATGCGTGTGCGCTTCTGTGCAGTAACTGATGAAGGTCTGGGCGAATGTCTGGTAAGGCTGTGGCAAGTGCCGGCCCACAAATCGCTGGAGCGTAAGTTCGACCTGCGTGTGCATGCATGGCTCATCAACTCCAATTGGCTGCGTACCGTGGCGTGGTCGGCTCGGTTGGGCCTCCTCCTCTACGCGCTCTTCGTCTCCTTCTAGTAAACGAAAAAAACGGAAATTACGAACATTTAGGGCGAACACTCGAGAGTGGCGACATCACGTCGCTCCAGGGTCTGCCTCGTCCTCCCCTCCTTCTCTTTTGTGCTCTTTTTCGACTACTTCTTCGTGTTCTTCCTTCGCGCTAGGCTACACAGCGCTGCGCTCAATTTCCAGCTGTGAGCGGCATGAGTTTCGACAAACAACCGAGGGAGCTGTACCCCGCACACAAATGCTAACCAAACACTCATCACCACCTGACTAAACCATAGCTGGGTTCACCAAGAGCCCCACCATGAGCTATAGTGAGACAGGTTCTCCTACCATTGCACATTCACATTTGCATCATGCCAATAACATTTTGTCGTGTTTTGATGTTCTTGTGTAGGAGAGACCTTACGAGTCCACTTTGAGGACTTGGGCAAGTGTTACACACACCTGACCAAGTGGTATGGCTTCCACTCGCTCTGGTGGTGGGTTCGACGCCTGGGCCAGCTTTCAGTGCGTGACGACGAGGACAACTGGGTCTACTCCCTCCACACCAACGCCAAGAACATCAAACCCACTCAGAAGATCAAAGCCCACATGTTCGCCTTGGCCTTCCAGGTATACCAGAACATCTTGCAAATTTTACACTACGCTGATTCGTTGCATGTCGCCCAGTTCACCGATCACTGGCGCGAGTGCGCCCAGCGGCTGTCCCGCTCTGCGGGAGAGACATCTGCTCAACCTGTAGTGAATGCTGATCACGAGGAGCAGCTACTGGCCTGGCTCGACCTGCACCTCTACATCGTGTGGAAGTACCTCGTACGCGCTGCCCTTCGTTATTTCTCGCTCTCTTTTGCTTCATTCTTCATTTTTGCCAATGATGTATCAGCACTGACATTTTGGTTACAGTCTGACTGGACGCAGCATGGGTTCCCGTTCTTTACCTTCATCAGGCGCGATGACCTCGCCACCATGGACGACGATGGCCACCCAGCCCTCTTCTCTGAAGACCAATACCTCGGTCTTCGCTCCGTAAGTACGTGCCACAACACACCGCACACGCACACGCACACGCACACGCACACGCACACGCACACGCACACACACACACACACACACACACACAAGACACACACACACACACACACATGACGCGACACCACACGAATGGCCGTTGCAGAGCAAGCGTACGAGTGGCAACTTCAGTGGACGACGAGGGGATACCAGGCCTACCTCTTCTGGAACGCGCACGAGGCCGAGCTTGAGGGGATGGGCCTGCTCACGCAGCGACTAATGGACGACCGCACCGAGGCCGGCTTCCAGCGCTCCCTCGCGGCCCTCGTGACTGCCGTCAGAAACCACAGACGAAGGCAGCGGCGACGCGAGCCCTACTGTTTGCGTCCATTAGGTGAGCTGCACGGATGTGCGTGAAGTGTGTGCGTAGGTGGTAGTGCGTGCTGTCTCTCTTCCCCTACTGATCCGGGCTGTGTCTACAGCTCCCACGCCAACGCTGGCAAGGATCGGAGCGATGTTGACCCAGATACAGACGATGCTGGCCGGCGTCGTCAAAGAAGAAAGCAACGACCACGATGAGTGCCCCCCTGCAATCAAAGAAGACAATGACGAAGACGAAGAAGACAGTGAAGACGACGAAGACGAAGAAGGTCAATCGGAGCCGGAGGGCCAGCAGCAGGTCGACTACCTGCGCCGGGCCTCAAGAGAGCGAAGGAGAGATGCGACCGCCTTTCCTCACTGGTTCCTCGGGCGTGCGCCGACGAAGAAGATGAGGCCTTCTCCAACGACCACAACCACCTCGCGCTCGCTCGTCTCTCGCCGCCCCCGAAGAGACGACGCAGACGAGGCGCACACCACACCAACGCCCCGTGATGACCTCCGCCGTGCCGCACGCACCACTTTGTGTACAAAGTGAAGGAGTGTTGTTTGCTCAACATATCAGCTGAAAAGGCACGAAGAAGATTCGGGCTTGAGTGCCAGCGAGTGGGAGTTGAACTTGACAGCGACGTTGATGACCTCGTGCAGCAGCTCCCTCACTTTTTCCAGTGTGCGGGCTGAGCATGGGATGAAGCACGCGGCGCCAATCTCCTGCGCAACCGCCAGTGCCTGGGTCGCAACACAAAAAACAACGAAGCGAAAGCGAAGATCTTCAAGCTCAGCACTCTCTCGGACGCAACCGATCGGGTGTGATTATCTTCGAATAAGCACACAACACACACACACACACGGTGAGGTGATGAGATACCTGATTTTCTTCTTTGATGAAGCGTCGCAGTTGATGAAGTAATTCATCGTTCTCGACAGGGTAGTCCCACGATTGGCCGCAGGCAGCCCAAGGGAAACTGGCCCGTAAAAAAGTCACGTCCAAAAATAAAAGGAAATAGCGAAAGAAACACGTAGGCGGTGATTGGTGGGCAGGCGATTGTCGGGGAGCCAAGACAGAGCGGACAGCAGAAGCCGGAGGAGAAGAGGAGAAAGAAATCAGGATAGAAGCCGGAGACACAGACGCCATGAAGCAGGCTGTGCTTGCCCTCCTCTTCCTCTTTGCCCTCTCCACCCTGGCCATCCGCGACCGTATGCGCCCCTTCTCTCCAGCCCTTTCCACGCTCAACCTTCATCACCATTCAGGAGCGGCAGTCCTGAGCTCAGCTGAACTGTAAACTGTGAACTAACTTCTCAACACGACGTCGTGCTTCCTGTCATCTACTCCTTGCTCTGATCCTCCATTTATATAAATAAATGAAGTGTTGGCCCCACTCCACGTCGCCGAGGATGCCTCGCACCGTATCGAGGGCGAGTACCTCGTCCTCTTCAACGACGCCCTCACCCGCCCCCTCTGTACCCCCCCCCCCAATCGCTTCGCTCTCCACCATTTCCCTGGTGATTGTCAGGCCCGTGTTCTCTTGGGCGTGACGTGACGTACCCATCACATCCATGTAGTTGAGACGCAGGTGGCCGCGCTGCAGGCGGCTCTCGAGGCTGCTGCCGACGGCAGCAAGCTGAACCGCACCTTTACCCTCGGTGACAAGTTCCGCGTGCTTCACGTCAATCTCTCTCCCAAGTACGTTGACGCGGACTAGGTAGTCACGCGTGCGCGTGGCCTGGCGCAGAGATCGGCCTCTGTCATGTGCCATATGCCTCATGTTGTCGTCGCCACATTCCCACGTGTATCACAGGTCGTTGACCGCGGTCAGGGCGCACCCCTCTGTTGTCCTCGTCGAGGAGAACCAGGCTGTACACATTGATCAGGCCTGCGCCTCTCAGAACGACGCCATCTGGGTATGTTCAGTCATTCCTTCGTAACGGTGATCGCCTGGCATCATCAACGCAGCTTTGCACATGCTTAGGGTTACGCGCCTGGTTCTTGCCTCTCCATAGAACTTGGCTCGCATTGACGAGCACGACATTGACCTGGTAGACGATGACTACAAGTACAGCCACGCCGGAGAGGGCGTCGACGTCTACATCATCGACAGGTAAGCCTCAACGTCTCACGCGCCCACATGTCCACACACACAGCTTTACTCACCCTTCGCCTCCCCCTGTCCTCTTCAGTGGTATCTTGACCACCCACGTCGAGTTTGGCCACCGTGCCCAGTGGGGCGCCAACTTCGTCGACGACGGTATCGACACTGACTGCTACGGTCACGGTACCCACGTCGCTGGCACTGTGGCCGGTGAGCTCTACGGTGTGGCCAAGAATACTACCGTCATCGCCGTTCGTTAACCGACTCCACTTGGTCTCTTCCCTGCCATGGCGAGACACTAACGCCTGCTACTCTCCATTCTCGTTTTCACCTGGTACAGGTCAAGGTGCTCGGCTGCCTTGGCATCGGCAGCTGGGCTGGTATGATCGAGGGTATCAGCTGGACCGCCAACCAGGCTCAAAAGCGCGGCCGTCCCTCTGTCGCCAACATGTCTGTCGGTGGTTCCAAGTCCGCGATCGCCAACAGCGCCATCGCCGGTACCAATCCTCCGTTGTGTTACCGCTCGTTCTCGCTAGTGCTAACTAACCCTCTCGATGCTGTTGTTTATGGCACATGTGCAGCGGCTGTGGATGCTGGTGTGACCTTTGTCGTCTCTGCTGGTAACGAGAACAGCGATGCCTGCAGAAGGAGCCCCGCGAGCGAGCCCCTGGCCATCACTGTAGCTGCCACCACCATCGTGTCTAGCTCGAGCGGTGCCTCGCAAGACCGTCGCACCAGCTTCAGCAACTTTGGCAAGTGCGTAGACATTGCCGCGCCTGGCGAGCTCATCAAGGCCGCGTGGATCGACCAGGACGGCTTCGCACCTAACACCCTCTTCAACACCATCTCCGGTACCTCCATGGCGAGCCCTCACGTCGCCGGCGTGGCCGCGCTTGTGCTGAGCAAGTACCCCAAGTACACGCCCGCTGAGGTGGAGACTGCCCTCTACAAAGTCGCCACCGAGGGTGTGATCGACCTTGCCTGCTCTGGGCTCTGGGAGTCAGTCCGAGTCGAATGCTTGGGCACCCCCAACAAGCTGCTCTACACCAGCTGCTGAAGCCCAAGCCCAGGCCAGCTTGAATCAGTTCCACGCAAGGACCACAGCAGCAAACACACCTCAATTTTGTCGTCTGGGCGTGGTGGCAGTGGACGCACACTCATCACCGCGGCGTCGTGATGTGCTCTCATTGTACGTACCAAATAAAGATCTTTTATCAAATAGCTTCTAAGAAGCTGTTTAGGGTTAGCTCTCGACGAACACTGTGATCCAAAGTCGTTTGGGGTTTGAATCAATCTTCACGTTGTGGAGGGCGATCAGTACTAATACACCGCAACAGTGGGGGAAGACCTGGGCGAGCAGCCACCTCCAGGAGCGCAGCAGCAGCGTGGAGTGAGGGGCGAGCATTCCAATTGGCTCCTGCTATTATCGGTCCTATGTTGCTTGCAGAGCAGCCTAATTGGACTGGGCAAGATTAGATCTGGCGCTGGCCACCCACAGCTGAGTGCGTGCTATCCTGTGCCCAAAACGCTCTAGAAGCGCTCTGTGAGCTAGTATGTTGAACTGAAACGAACCTCTTGCAGACAAGACACGCCCGGGTGAGGTCAGTGCCGGTCATGTAGGAAAAGATGAGCATCATCACTTCGTCCGGCAGCTGATGGCCGCTCCCGCCGGCGCTCAGGCGGCGAATGAGGGTGCGGCATTGGAATGTGGCGGCAGTGCCAAGCACGACGGGCCCCCGTCGCGGCCACCAAGCGTGACCAGTTCGTGCGATCCCGCCCAGGCGGCAGAGTGGAAATAGAGACCATCGCCCACAGTCCCTCGTGCATCCCACCTGTCCCACTTCAGGTTCTCTGCCAGTGAGACAAGCGCTTGACAACGTCGAGTCAGACACACCAGGCAAACACAAGGCAATCACGAATGGCTCATGAAGATGTAGTGGAGAAACCCAGGTAGAATTGCCAGACATCGTCGAAGGCTTGCAACATCGACGGCGCTGAGCTCCAGAGCCGCATAGCCGTAGCGCGCGGAGGGCCGCCTCGACTTGTCCTGTGGGCGCTGCACCACCTTTTCCCACACTTTTCGGTCTGTGCAAATGCGCGGGAGAGTGGTGCCGTGATCGCCGAGACTTGGCATAGTGTTGGGGTCGATGAGTACCGAAATGAAAGGCTCACATGTCCTTCAGCGGAACCTTGTCGTTCCTGCCGCCGAACACGTACATGATGTCTTGGCCGGCCAAGAGCACTTCAGCATGATGAAACCGGGCCGGTGGTTGGCCCTTCTCTAGAATAAATGCTGTCCTCCACCAGCTTAACTAAGTGGTGGAGGATAGGTTTTATTCCCACTTAGCTTCTTGCCCACGGTTGACACCTCGCTCCAGGTCCTCTTCGCTGGTTTGGTCCCTTTGATGTCAGTTCTGCTGTGCTGTGCGTGCTGTCGTGTGTCATGGCGTGCGCAACCGCTGGCACGCACACGACGGGTGTCAGTGACATTGAGCCGCAGTCGCGTGGTGAGTGCCAGGGTTTGTTGCCTGCCTGGTCATCCGATCCTCCAAAGAGAACCAGCTGCAGCTGCTGTGACTCGCCAGGCCGATCGATGCCACGTCACGCAGGTTGCCTGGCAGCCGCGAACATTCTGGGTAGTGCGGCGAAGAAGAAAGAAAGGAACGAGCAAGCAACCACAACAGCGCAACTGTGAGTAGTCGACTGGCCGCTGCGGGTGAGTCCGGCGCGTGGTGACCTGCAGCGTGCAGCATAGCAAGAAGAGGCGGATCAGCCGCAGAGGCAACAGCACAACACCAACCACAAGTGCAGAGAGCACCTGGAGCCACCCCAAATCCAAATCGTTGAATCTCTCCACCTCCGCGGCAGAGATTACTCGATTTAGGGACGAAATGGCGACCAACCCGTTCACCTCATCCCCCCTCTCTTCCTCGGCGGGCTACGAACGAGATGAGCTCGAGGAGTTTCGTTCCTCTACAACTGCAGCCGACGATCACGAGTACCAACGGGTCACCAGCCACCACTCCGTCATCTCGCTCCAGCACCACAACCAAGCCATCACCTCCTCGCCCACCACCATCAGCAGCCCCGCCTTCCCCACACAAATTCCCAATCTCCAGATTGACAGAGATGATGCAGGCTTGCTCCTGCCTTCATCTGCCTCTTCAATGGATGACGACCTCTACCTCATGGCGGAGAAGATGATGCATCTGCCTCCATCATCTGCCGTGGCCCACGAGGCCGGCCACGGGCGGCTGGCTCGGTGGTGTCCGCCCCTGCGCCCGCTGGGCCGGCTGCTGCGGTGGCTCAACCCCCGCATACGGCACACAAACCCATCGGGCGGCTCCCTGGCCGGGTACTGGTACATCAGCGCCGAGCAGCACGTCCTCGAGTTCCTCCTCTTCAACCTCACCTTTGCCGGCCTCCTCGTCTACTTTGGCATCAACCTCGTCGCACACGGTACCGTCGGCTTTTTTCTGTTCTATTTATTATAAATGAATTATATATGAATTATATATATATGTAATAAATATATATATATGTAATAAATATATATATATGTAATAAATAATAATAAAAAAACATATATTTCTTTAGTGTACTAATAATAAATGCAGCGCCGGAAAAGACCCCGGCGGAGCCCACGGGCACGATCATCATGTACGTCCTGGCGGGCCTGCTGAGCCTTTCCTTCCTCTACACCATCTTCTACAAGTGGATGACCAAGAGCCTCATCTTCCTCCTTCAAGTGCGTTAATCTCTCTCGAACACGAGCTCACCAGCCAAAGGTATAGAGTGAGGTCTCACGTGTGTGTCGTGTCGTGTGCGGTGCATCGCGTGTGGCTTTGGATGTGTCGTTGCAGCCGTGCCACGTCATCACGACGGTGGAGCTGTTGGTGCTGTTCGCGCCGCACGGGTCGTTCATAGACATGACGATCGTGTTCAACCTCATGCTCTACTGGGTGTGGAACCCGCTGATCGCGATCCTGCAGCCCGACCTGCGCGACTACAAGCACTTCCGGGACTTGTTCAACTACTTCTTCCAGCACGCGCTCATCATTCTCATCCCCTTCTACCTCCTCTTCACGCGCCAGTACGACCTCTACCACTGGTCGTGGGAGAACCTCGTCGTACGTACCGACCGACCTACCTGAGTACCAGCAACTGTGTTGTGTTGTGTTGAATAGCACCACTGTGGGCTCATCATCGCTGACAACGACGACGACGATGACGATGTGCAGGTGTCGTTCAACTTGCAGGTCCTCTATCACTTCTTCGTGCTGGAGGTCGTGAACCTCTTCGCGTGCACCAATCTCAACTACATGATGGCGCCTCCACCAGGTACCCTCTCTCTTCTCTCTCTTCTCTCTCTCACACACGACCGCACACGACGCACAATCCCTGACTGTGGTTCGAACAGGTCCGCTGGAGTGGTTTGGTCCGTGGTACCGCGTGGTAATGACGTGCCTGTCGTTTGGCCTGACCGTGGGCCAGCGCCTTCTGCTGGTCGACGGCGGCCGGTGGCTTCTCGGAGACATCCTCTATGATCATGTCTTCCACTACTTCCCCTGACCACTGAACGCACATGTACCATATATAGATATAAAAAACAAAGTATTTAAACACACACACACACATACAAAGACCGTTCACATGATGATCTGCTGCGCACTGCCCAGGCTAGTTGTCGTAGTTGTAGTGGAGTCGCACGAAGACTTTGTCCGCCTTCTTGAACGGGCAGCCCTTGTACCTCCCGCGGTCCACGTCGTTCTTGTCCAGCGCCATCACCAGCTGGTCGTCCGTCTTCTTCTCGTTCTCTGTCGTCGCGCTGCTGTCGTCGCTCCCGCCACTCATCGGCACCAACTCGCTGTCTTCTTCTGCTTCTTCGTCGCCTTCGTCTTGTCTTAGCTCTGTGCTGCTGGTTGTGGTCGCGACCTTCTTGGTGCCGCTGCTCCGGGGCGTGGTGGCGCGGCTCGCGCTGGAGCTGTCGGTCATGAACGATGTGTGGATCCAGAAGTAGAGGAAGATGCGCTCCTTGCGCTCGCGCTCGTCCTGGCCCAGCAGCTCCAGCCGCGTGTCGCCGCGCAGGATGACCTCCTTCTCCCGGCCCTCGAGCCTCTCCGACCCGCTCACCGCCTCAAGTTCCCTTTTGGTTGGTTGGTAGTAAGTATTACGTTGTTGTTGCTGGTTGTTGGTTGTTGGTTGTTGTTGTGAAGGTCGGGTACCGTTCGAAGATCATAAACTCTTCGTTGATCCACGACGGGTAGAGGATCATGGGCTGCGCGAGCTTCTCGCCGTCGGTGTGGGTGACTCGGAAGCGCCACTTGGCCTCCTCGCCCTGTTGTCCGTCCACCACAATGAGCTTCGGTTCACACGACACACACGGCGCACACGACACACACGACACACACGACACACGCGACATACAACACGCGACACACACAACACGCGTACAGCATTTTCGAGGCGCCCCCATTCCAGGTCTCTGCTCTCGCCGTCGGACACGGGCTTGAGCGACTCCTCGCCGCTGTCGGAGTCCTCGCCGTCGTCGCCCTCGAGCCCGCCCTTGGCCGCCCTCTTCCGCCTCTTCAGCCACGACGCGATGCCCCGGCCCGACGAGCCCGACGACGAGCCCGACGACGAGCGGGACGAGAACTCGGTCATGGAGTAGCCGTCGCTGCTCGAGTCGTAGGCGGACGACGAGGCGTTGGAGTCGTAGAAGGAGCGCATCGAGGCGGTGGAGGCGTTGACCTTCTTCCGCCAGCCGTACTTGCGGGCCAGCGCCTGGAGCGAGGGCGAGACCTCGACGACGATCTTGGTCAGCGACACCCTGGGCACATGCGAGGGCAGCGTCTTGTTGTTCTTGATCACCCTACAACAACACATCAGAACCTCATTGTGTGTGCGGTGTGTGCGGTGTGTGCGGTGTGTGCGGTGTCGATGCAGTGTGTGTGCGGTGTGTGCGGTGACGCACCATTCAAAATAGCCGATGTATCGGCACTGCGACTGGGTCTCCACGCCCTGAAACTTGCTTCCCTTGGACCAATCGGTCCTCTTGGAGCCGAACAGGTGGAGCGCGTCCTCGGCCGTCGGGCACAGGCCCGAATAGAGCAGCCACGCGCAGATCATCGTGCCCGACCTGCCCTTGCCTGCGTGCGCGCGCGCGCGGGGAAAAGACCGGGTGTCGTGTGGTGTGAGTGAGACAATGAACGCAGGGCACACCAGTAGAGCAGAACAGAGCAGCACCTCCGCGGCAGTGTACGGAGATGACGTTCTCCTGGTGCTGGTGCATCCACTGCTCGGTGTACTCGCAGAAGGCCAGCATTAGGCCCAGCGTGGGCACGTTGTGGTCGGCCACGGGGTACCTTGAACACATGAAAGCAGCACCAGTGGTTATTATTTGTTAGGATTTATAATTTTAATAATGAATAAACAGAAATGTTAATAAATGATTGAATAATAGTAACTTGTTCGAGGGAGTTGGTACCGGATGACCTGGTGGTCGAACTTGTGGTAGTGGGCGCTGTAGTCCCTCTCCTCGCAGATGTTGAAGATCTTGAAGTGATTGCGGTGACGTTTCTGTAAAGAAAATAATGATAGTGAACGCTTGGTTAGTGGTGCGCAGTGAGTGCGGACCGCAATTCCACCATCAGGCAAGCCCTCGGACCTTGAAAAAGCGTGCGACGTCGTCGATGTTGTTTCGGTAGAGTGCCTCGAGCTTGATGGCGGGCACACTCATCACGATCACGCGCGCTTTGGTTGGATTAAAAATAATAAGTAATAATTAATAATAATAATAATAATGAGTCCGATTAGAGAAAGCGAAACCGAAAGAAAAAGCGAAAGCGCTCACACGTACGAGTGATGTAGGCCAAATCGAGATCGAAGCCGTCCTCTTGGAAGCGCTGCTTGTTCTCGCCCACGATATGGCGAGCGGCCACCTGCAGCCGCTTCCGCTGCTTCCAGAGGTTGATCAGCACACGCGACAGACGAATCACTGCGTGTGTGTCGACCGTCCACCGTTGAAAACGTTAACAAATCAATCGCACGCCCGTCAGGCTTCCTCTGCTGTGTGCACTGTGCACTGTGCACTGTGACCTGCTGCACGCCAAGCACACAGGACTTTGGTACGTACACGCGGTGATGACGCGGCCATAGACGCTGAATGAGCCGCCCGAAGTCCAGAACACGATGAGGATGACAATGGAGACGATGATGATGAGAATGTCCAACCAGTTCAGCCAATCTGGATGGCCATCAGATCGCGTTTCAGATAATCGTTGCAAGCCATCGGGCTTCATCATTTGTTTCTTCACACAATGCGCGTGTGCGATGTGTGCGACGTGTGCAGTGTGTGCGATGTGTGCGGTGTGCGGTGTGTGCGGTGAGTACCGCTGAAATAGGATTTGATTCCCCAGGCGTAGAGTCGAACGAGCGCCTCGATGAGCAAGACGAGGATGACGAAGCACGAGAAACCCAATGCAGTGTACCGCGCAGCGGCATCTGATTTGCATTGATGACGATGACGACGACGATGATGAAGAAGAACGCAACATGCGTGCGCACACGTCAGTTTTGGAGAAGAAGAAAGCACAGTGTGGGGAGTGTGAAAACGGTACTGTCTACGGTAATGTCAATGATGGCGAAGACTGCGTCGATCAGGATGATGAAGATGATGACGGCCTGCCACGGCAGCGAGTCCAGTATGACCCGCAACCGCCCACGCGACCGGCTACACGCGGAAGAGGATGATTAATAATAATAAAATAATAATAAAATAATAATAATCAGAGAAGTTGCCGAGGGGGGAAGGGAGTAGTACTGGAGGTGCCCGCGCCAGCCGGGCATGTAGAGCTCCTGTTGCCGCTTCTCCAATTCCTTAAATTGGCGTTCGTGATCGGCATGGGGGCGATTCAGGAGATTTTGTCGGTCGTCTCCTGCATCTCCCTCGTCGTCGACCAGGTGCACGTACGGCACCGAGGACTTGGTCGCCAGTGCCTCGGCCTCCATGGTCTCCCCTTCTCGGCTTCGGTGGGCCACCGCACTTCCGCTTCTTCTGTTCAGTTATGTATTATTTTATTTTATTTCTTTTTGCTAATTGGCCGTTCTTTTCCTTTCCCGTTTCCAACACGTGCGCAGCACCACGCGTGTCGTGTCGTGCGTGTCGCGTGTGTCGTGCGTGTCGTGTCGTGTCGCAGGTGTGGATGAGAATGTCAGCGAACGGGTGTTGTCGCTGTCGCGGGAGGAGATTGTCACTCCTCAAAGACGAGGTGGTAGTCGGCGTTGAGGGAGCGGACTTGGATGCGGACGTGGCACAGCCGGAAGACGGCGACGACGGTCGGGAAGCCCATCACGAAGAAGGCCAGGATCTTGAGCTCGTCCGGCCGCGCGGTGACCACGTAGAGGAGCATCATCCCCACGTAGACCAGGAGCGGCAGGAACACGACCTTGAGCGGCAGGAACTTGCGCACGTTGAGGTGCGGGTTCCTATGCCCGTTGCCTGTGTGCGGTGTGTGTCGTGTGTCGTGTGTGTGTGTCGTGTGTGTGTGTCGTGTGTGTGTGCGTGTGTGTGTGATGAGTCACAGACCGCACACGACGACGATGATGACGAGAGTACCGATGAGTGGCTTGGTGCCGATGAACTTCTCGACGATGAGGTAGAGCACGGTTACGAGGAAAGAGATGCAGCCCCAGCCGACGAAGTTGAGGAATGGTACGCCGTAGAAGAGCCCCGGGTAGTTCTTGTACACCCACAAACTCGCCCCGGTGGCACCCAGCGGGTCGGCTGTGCAATCATCGGCCTTCAGTCGAATTGCAACACAAACAGCATATGCGACATTGTGTGTTGTGTGTAACGCACCGACCAGGTCCCATGAAACCATCAGCCAGGACGTGAGCAGGGCCAGGAGAACGATTTTGGGCGGTGAGCTCCGCTGCTGGGACATGTGCCCATGGCCGTTGAGTATCATGTCCGCGATGCCTGTGAACAACACACACACACACACAGCGAGTCGCAGATGAGCAATCGATGGTGTGCGCGAGTGCGGTGTAACACCATGGTGAAAAAGGCAACCTCTACGCGTGACGCCGGCGGTTGCGTCAAAAGCGTGTTGTGCGGGGGAGCACGTACTGAAGCATGGATAGAGCATCATGTACCACGAGAACGGCACATCGACGGGCACGTAACTGATGCAGGGCGACGAGAGATCGGTGTAGGAGTACGCGCCATAGGGCACGTATCCCGATGCCACACCTGCGCACCATTGCCACCACGATGAGTGTCCACAATTTGATTGACTGTTGTTAGCGCGCAATCAGCGGAAAGCTAAAATTATGAAGATGTATTCTAAACGAACCAATCTCCTCGCTGACCCATGTGATGACGAGGGAGAGCACCACGAACACGAGCGCCATCCGCCAGCCCAGCACGTAGAGCGAATGCACCGCCGCAAACACCACCAACGAGATCGGCATGACCAGGCCTGGTGGCGTGCATACAGTCAGCTTCGAAAGAAAGAAAGAGCAAAGGAAGAGAATGAGTGAGTGATGTGATAGATACCAAGGTCTCGGATCGGGTCGGCGTAGTGCCCAAACTGGGAAATGAGGCCATAGAAAATGTACAGATAAAATAAAAATATACAAAAATAGGAGAGCCCCAGTATGGCGTGGGGCAGGGTCAACAGCTGGCGCCACCTGTCAACCAGAAATATAATAAAATAAAATAAATATTAGTCACGCAAATACTGACGAAAAAAGAGCGAAGACGAAAGGAAGGTCAAGAAGAAGAGAAGGGGGGGTGTACGTACCTGAGGCGTTGGCGGTACTGTTTGACCATGAGGCGCCACGACGGATCGTAGTAGGCGCTCGATCCGCCGCTCTCGACAGAGATCTCTGTAGACACCGTTTCCTCCATTTTGTTTGGCTGTGTGACCTTTTGAATCCAAAATCACCAGATGCTTGCTTGGTGTATTCACAACCGGATCTCGGGCGATGGGCCAGAGTGGCGGGCCGCTCAATCTTACCGCCAAGAACGAAGAAATGGAGAGCGAAAGTTTTTTATCCGTCGAGGAAAATATTTTCTTTCTGAATTTCATGCTTTCCTTTTAGGAGCAACACACCCTTTTGGGCCACCACCAACTGGAGCGTTGTCCTTTTCTATGATAGCAGACTGAGCTGGTGTTAAGAGAGAGGAGACAAGATGACCACCAACCTTGATGCTGCGAAGGAGCTCTACGTGCTGTTCAGCGCTGGAGACTTCGACGGAATGGCGGCCCGCGTTACGGACGACACCGAGTGGTACCTCTGTACGGGAGCCCCCTACGGCGGGTACCTCCACGGGAAGCAGGAGATGCTGACCTGGATGAGGGAGAAGCTCACCCTCGCGTTCACCCGCTTCGAGCCGACTCGCTACTTCGTCGACGGCGACGAAGTGGTAGCCTTCGTCAGCTGCGAGGCCACTGTCCCTTCCACCGGCAAATCATTCGCCCTCGAGCTCGTGCACCGCATGCGCTTTGTGGACGGCAAGCTGTCGTACATGTTCGAGTTCAACCACGACGCCCGCCTGGTCGCCGCCGCTTTCGAGCCCTAATGTATTGGATCTGATCTGATCTGACAATAAACTGTGAAGAAGTGCTTCACCCCAACAATATGACGACAACCATGTATGTTGTCCAAGTGTATGTCCAACAAGGTGATGTACACACGAACATGTCACGCTCATTGGAGGTGAGCGACCAGTCGGGGCAGGAGACCGGCGTAGAGCTTGCCCTCGCGCGCAGTCATGACGCTGGCCAGCGATGGCGGAATGACAGGCGCGGTGTTGGTGGACTTGGAGGCGGAGGTGGCGCTCCGGCTGACGAACAAGAGGAAGTCCGCGATCCGCTGCCAGTCGTTGCGCTCCTGCAGCACTCGTAGCTTGTCCAGTAGGTTCCACAGGTCCGTGAAGTAGTCGTTCACCGCCTTGTTCTTGCTTCCGCCGCCTCCGGGGCTCGTCTTACCCTCCTTCCCGCCATTTGCCACGGCAGTGGCGGCGGTGACCTCGTCTTCGCCCTCGGCGCCCACTCGCCACAGCCGTTGCACGGAGACGAGGACGAGATGCAGCAGGCCCATGAACAGGGGCCGTACCGAGAGCATCAGCATCTGCGTCGGCGCCTTCTTGGGGAGCGAGGCGTCAGCCAGGTCGCGGACCTGCAAAGCAATCCCGTTTAGCAATCGGCCACGATCATTAAGGGAGGCGGCGGTGGTGGCAAGACGTACGGCACGAATGAAGTTTCTCGATCGGGTGACGACGCGTCGCAATCGGTCGACCCGCCTCTGCTCCTTGGACGTGCAGAAGGGCTCAAAGTCGTAGAAGAAGGGCTCCGCGCGTTCGTCGCTTTCGCTGCCGCCGCCTCGCACCCGTGCGATCAGCTGCTCCAGGGACTCGAGAGACGCGCGGCAAGCTAGCGTGCTTGCGTCTTCCTCCTGTTCCGCGTCTTCTTCTTGCGTCCTCGCTTGCTGTTGCTCTTGCGCGATCTGCTTGGACGCGTCGTGCCAGAGCTCGATGGCTGCCGCAAGGTCCTTCTGCAGGAGGGCCTTGGGGTGGAAGCACGGCCGGTAGTCGACCGCAATGAACTGCCAGATGCGGTGCAGCAGCCCCGATTCTGCTGGGAAGGAATGCCTGTTATTCATTCATTCGCAGCTACAAGGTCGTTGTTGTTGTTAGTTGAATGTACCGGGAATGGAGGGTGAGGTAGGTCGGAAGGGCAGGCACAGAGCGATGGCCACGGCGATGCAGCGATCGGCAAAGTCCCGCGGGATGAGCTCGTTGCCCTGCGTGGAGCCGTGGGCCAGGTAGTGCCGCAGACCACCGCCGCCTGGCCGGGTGGCGCACATGGGAAAATGTTGTAAGTCCTCACATATCGGAGTTATAAAAATGTGTGAAAAGGGCGTACATTCGCCCCACTGGAAGAGATCATACAAGGCATGCATCATCGGCCTGCTCCATGCCGTGTAGAACAGGTTCGGACCTGAAGCACCCAATATCACGTGTAATTTAGGCGATGAGGTGCTGTGTCGAGCGTGATGCGTTGTTGTTGTTGTTGTTGTGTGTGTGTTGCGGTGATGCGCCAGATGGGTGTGATTTACCGTTGTCCATGGTGGGGCGGAGGATCTTGTCCAACTTGCAGCCCCTTTTCATTGGGCAGTCGTTCAGGTAGAGGCACAGTTTGCGCATGGAATGCTCCATCAGTGGCAGCAAGACCAAGAGCGCTCTGCGATAGGTACAACGTCACACGATAGGGGAGATGAGCTGCCGGCAGACCACTCTCCAATTCCATGTGAGGTTCACCTCAAGGCGATACCTGTAGTTGTGGCCTTGGGCAAAGTAACGGAAGGCATCGGACCAGAGCTCCTCCTGGCCGGCGACGATGAGGAAGTTGTCCGTGATCACTTCGTTCACCTCGTTGATTTGCTCTGGGCTCAACACATCTGCATTCCACCATCGCACAGCGTCAGTAAATCACGTTCAACCCAATGAGCAAGAAGGTGTTGGTTGGCTGGTTGGTTGGTACCCGGAAAAGCCCTGGTCCCGAGACCAAAGTCGAGATTGTGAACGAAGCGGTGGAAGTCGGTTAGTGGCCGCGGCTCTCCCATCATCTCCTTCCTATCAATCGAGTGACGGATTATGGGTGAGCTCTTCGCATTCACATCTGCGCAGTCGACCCAAGTCTGTCGCAGTCGCGTACCGAAGTGGCGCCGGTGGCGGGGGCAAACTGAAGACGGCCAGGCACAGGAATGTGAAATAGGCACGGTCGAATTGGGCCTGCAGGTCGGCAAAGAAAAGAGTAAGCACGCGCTCAACATTCTGCAAGTGATCGATTTGGGACGAAAAACCTTGGTGGCAAAGCCGTGCCACAGCAGGTTGCGTAGGTTCAGCCCGTCTTGAGTTCCCAACAAGACGTTGAGAACCACCGAGATCGTGCTGCCCCATAGGTTCCTGGACGCGGCGACGATTAGCTGACACGAATTCGTGCGTTTGCAGATCACGCCGGACACAGACACACGCGATTGTACGTACTCGAAGGTGGGCATCTTGAGAATATCTTGGAACTTGCGAGGAAGCGAGCGAGGCACGTCGTTGTTGAAGTACAGCAGATCTCGCATACGGCGATCCATCAACGAAACCTAAGCACAGATTGTGACTCTGAAATGTAAGCAGAAAGCGGTGAAACGGGGAGGAGCGGCGGTGGTGCTTGCAAGAAGCGAACCATTTCCATGAACGCAATCAGAGTATCGCCGTTGTGATGAGCCTCCATGAACGACAGCAGCTGCCATGTGAAGGAAAAAAACGAATATGACATGTTAGCAGGGCTGTGAGTCGCCAAACACCCGGTCAATCAAACCACCTTACCTGATTCTTAGGAATCAACCAGTGGTATTGTTCTTCGTCACAGTACCGCGCAAGGAACTCGTCTATCGTCGAATGGCCCTGTCGAAGAAGAAGAGCGAGCGCTCATCATCAGCGCCAAGCGCTTCATTTACTCGAGCGATGAAGGAGCAACGAGTGTGAACTCACCAGCTGTGCGTGGATGGCCTCGGCAGCCCGCCGAATGTGTATGGCCGTGTGCGCATACGACACCTGGAAGAACGCCGCGCCAAGCAATCAGGCATCACATTCATGGTGGCTTGGAGCCATGTAAAGCGCGGACAAACGAGTGTTTAGTTACCATCTCGGCGTGGGTGCTGGCGTGGGGCGAGGGTTCGAAGTCCTTCTCGTCGCCGGTCACCTCCCGCAATCGGTCCTCGAACTCTGCGTTGAGTGGCCGGAAGTGAAAAAAATCGTTATTAATGGAGTCAAACGTCAGGCCTGAACCGTGTTGGCGTGTATGTAGTGCTGCAGCTGCAACGATCGGTGCTCACCTTGGTCCATGTGCACGAGTGGCGCGACGAAGGCGTCCCACTTGAGCAGCCCGTCGTCGTGGAAGAAGTGGTCCCGGCTCGCCGTGTGTGAGTCCTTCGCAAACAAGATGAACGCAGACTTCTTCGAGAAGGTAAGGAACCGGCTCTTGGCCAGCAGCACGAGCTCGGCCACCTCGTCGTTCAACCGCGCCACAGCCTTGTCTCGATCGTCATCATCGGACAACGACAACGACAGTAGCATGGAGCGGAGCGAGCACAAGGCCTGGGCGGCCCGACCGAAAGCGATGGTCGCCGTTGCGGCGTTGACCGGCAGCATTGCGTTTCCCTTGGCGCGCAGCGTGGCGACTTTCCGCAGCAACGCCTCCATATCCGGCCTGTCGGGCAGAGTGACGATTGTCAGCGCACAGGGAGGGCAGGCCTCGGAGTGACACGCCTGACCTTGAGGGATGGAGCATACCACTGTGGGGCAGAAGCGGCAACGCGCTCAACGTCGACCCATAGCTCGGACTTGGCAACTAACCAGGATTAATAATAAACCAATAAATCAAAAACCTATCATAAAATTACAAAATGTCAGCAACGGAAGGATGGGCACCTGGTGAGGCTTCCATTCTAGCAGCTGTTTGTCCGGTAGTAACCGCTCTGCGCCTCCCCTATTCTAAATATTAGAGGACTGTCTTTCTGCCTGGCATTTGTTTTCCTGAAGGGTTTCCAGGATTTCTCCCATAGCAAGGGAGTGAAGCAGCTCCGAACTGATTAAGGTGGCTTGATGACAAGGCTGGAATCTCGTTTGGTCCGCGGTGCAGTCCCCGGGGCATGTGCGTACGGCTTCCGGCACCGTCTGATCTGATGACCCTCTTCTGTGAGTGCCTGCAGAATTCAACAAAAGAGTTCACTGAGGCCCAGCGTACTCAATTAGCACCACTCCACTCAAACAAAACGATGGAAGGGAGTCCTCGCAACATGCAACATCATCGCCCAGTAGCCCTCGAGGAAGAGGCCTCCATCGTGCAGGTCTACCCACCCATCGCTAAGCGAGAAGGCCTCATGTGGTGGACCGGCCCACCATCAACCACGCCAGAGACGGCAGAATCTGAAGACGTAGTGGTGCTGCCGGTCGTGGGCCAAGTGGTGAGCCGGAGCCGCTTCAAGGACCTGCAGAGCCGCGCCGTGTCGCTTTTCCTGGCCTCGACCTTTGGCATGGAGGACCGCCAGCGGCTGCAGGCCCGCCTGCACCCCTTCTTCCCCAGCCTGCTGCCTAGCACGAACCGCAGCCGCCGTATCGTGGCGCGGCTCCTGCCATGCGACCCCAGCCACACCCTCCAGTCCGTGCCACTCCACTCCGTACCCGGTACCCACCCCACCACTGCAGTTCTATTTTCCTGATTATGTCATAAAATAAGAAAATTGCGATTTACATATTCACCTCTTTCCATTAACAAAAAAAAAAGAGTGGCCGCTGGCGATACCGGCGGACAGTAGTGGGCACTTCAGTGGCGAGCTGCGGGTACCGGTGGGCGTGCTGCAGGCCCTGGGCTATCCGCTGGCGCGCCACGCCCATGGCGGGATCTCTCCTACCGACCCGGCCGGGACACCGCTGTGGATCCGCTTCGGCGTGCGCGCACAGGTTTTCTCGCCCGAGGAGGGCTGTGTGGAGGACCGGGTGCGCACCCTCACCACCGACGACCACCGACGACGGCCGCTCACCTTGTGGTGTGGCTGGTCGTGCAGGAAAGCGAAGCCGAGGGTCAGGCGATGCTGCTCGAGGAGGAGGGCGTGTCGGTTATCTCGGATGTCGATGACACGCTGCGCATCAGCGTCGTGGGCAAGCTGTCCCACTACTTCAAGAGCACCTTTCTCAAGGAGTTCGAAGACGTGCACGGCATGGCCGAGCTCTACCAGGTTTACGCTTCTTTGTCGTGTGCCGTGCCGTGTGGCTCTCACGCGCGCAATCCAATCGCAGGTGTGGGAGAGCACGCTGCAGGCTCGGTTCCACTACGTAAGCGGTACGCCGTGTCAGCTGTGGCAGCCCTTGAGCGCATTCCTCGCCAACAAGGGCTTTCCCAAGGGCAGCTTCCACTTGCTCTCCTTCCGGGTGCGAGGTACGTACGGAGTCGGCCGATGTTTTCGTCAGAGTGAAGTGCTGATCGAGATCGGTGTCGGTCGGCGCGCGCAGAGATGCTGGGCATGGAGGGTCCGTCCCGTCTGCAGGTCAAGACGGCGCACATCGAGAGCCTGCTCCAGCGCTTTCCCCGGCGCAAGTTCATCTGCGTCGGCGACACCTCCGAACAGGACCCCGAGGTGCGCCACATCCGTTGATGCGCGGTGGCGATGACGATGGTCATGATAGTGATGGTGATGATGGTGGTGCCACGCAGATCTACGTGGAGCTGGCCAAGCGCTACCCGGAGCAGGTCAAGGCCATCTTCATCCGCCGGGTGCCCGAGATCCGCAAGCAGAGGCAGCGGGAGGTGGAGGCGGCGACCGACGAGACCGTCCTGCGCGCGACCGTCGAGGAGCGCCTGCGCACCCTGGCCAGCAAGGTCAAGCGCGTGCGGCCCTCCGGGAGCAGTAGCCCGACGGCGGCCCCGCACGTGCGCAAGCGCGACCGGCTGTCGGGCCTGCTGGCGGGTGCGCACCACGGGCAGGGCTCCGCGGGCAGCATCACCGGCCTGGGGCTGCGAGAGCGGTGGCGAGCGAGGGACGATCAGCACCTTGGCAGTAGCACTACGACGACGAGGAAGCGGGACAAGATGGCCAAGCTGCTCCACCGGCGAACCGAGAGCGAAACGACGAGTAGTAGTAGTACAGCCGACGGCGACGACAGACGGTGGGCCGAGCTGGGCGTGGCGGCGCTCGAAGGGAAGACGCTGTGGCGAGTATTCGACGACCCCGGCGAGCTGCTGCACATCAACTTGATGCAAGTCGTGCTGTGAAGTAAAATCTGAAGCATCATTAGTTGCTGCTTGGGCCACACATCATTAGTCGCTGAGCACCGTGGTGCCCTCGTGATGAGCCAATCGAATCCGATAGATCGCGATGTCCTTGGCTCGGTAGGACGGGTGCATGTCGTCATAGCTGACCTGCTGCACGACGAAGCCGGCGTCGGCCATCAGCCGGAAGAACTTCTGCTCGACCTGCAGCGATCGCGTCTCGTGGGCGAGTATGATCTCTCTTCGTCGACGTTGGCTGTCGTCTACGCTCGTGTGGTGGCCGTCGCCCGAGTTGCGCTGATATGTCACTAGGCGGGTGAAGGTGTCGACCAGCGGCTGGAGCAGGTGGTCGAGCCATATCACGTCCGACGCCACGATGAGGTCAAATGGCCCATCTCGTACCACAATGCCAATATCTTCGCCCCACCGCAGCTCGGCCACCTGACAGTGAGTTCAGCGAAGGTGGTCACTGCAAGGGTGTAGGAAGAAAAGCTACCTTGACATCCAGTTCGTGGCCTTCGGTCTTGTTGGCATCGACGTTCATTTGGATGCTGGGCAGCACTTCGCCTAGATCGGTGATCGTCACGCTGGCACCTGCGCTTTCGCCTCTTAGCATTCACAGCTCACAGCATTGACGACAGTAGCGACCCTGCAAACGCAAGGGGTGCGTGCGTACCCTGGAGGCCGAGCGCTATTCCCACAAGGCCGCAGCCTGCGCCCACCTCGATCACGCGCTTGGCCGGCCACTCGTCCGCCCGCAGATCCGGCGCCACCTCGAGGTACTTGGCCAGCGCGATCGACTGGTTGGCCAGACCCCACCAGCATTGGTGAATAGTGAGCGTGCAGCCGCTAGCGGCCACCACCGCTGCACAGGGGAACGCTGGTGAAGGGGACGTACGGCATCCCACACAGAGAGTGCGGTCTTGGCCTCGTGCGTGACAATGGAGCTGGGGTCGAGATTGCGCTCGCCGATGGTCACCCGCCTACCGAAGAAGTGCACGTCGTTGGCCGGGTTGTAGGGGTCGTTCACGCTCCACCTCGTCCCGCGCAACATCAACACCGGCGCCGTCGGTAGCATTGCGATTGTGTCGTCGATTTGTGTTGTACTACAAATGGATGAGATTATCAATCCAAAAAGAAAGAATAAATGAAAAAGAAAAGTGTTTTACGGTTGGTTTTCGTCGCTTGTGCCTCTGCTCCCCATCCCATGAAGATTGTGCCTGGGGGAACCAGCTCTGGCGTTTGATTCACTCTTTGTAGAGAAACGAAGATGGATATACGCCTGGGCAAGAAGAAAGCTGGCGCCTATCTCAATGACTACGACGATGAAAGCCACTGGGCTGTGGGCCTATTTGACTGCCTCGACACCCATCTCGACGCTTGTACGATCTGCTTTCGTCTGGGCACTTACAAAATACGCTTTTATTTTATTTTATTTGTATTTTATTTTTATTTTTATTTTTTATTTGTTCTTTAAAATAAAATAATATTCGTATTGACCTGGCACCCAGTTCTGGTATCGTGGGCTTGTGGAGTGTGCGTGATCGCAACACAGAAGGCGACGCTGGAGGGACGAACAGGTTGCAACATCGCACAGGACTGCGTGCCGGTTACGTGCTGTCCGCTCTGCTGCGCCACGCTCGGTACCCACCTCGCTTTCGAGTAAGTGTGAAGTATGCTGCAATGGTCTCATGCTGCTCTTCTCTTGTCTATGATCCAGTGCGAACCCAAATCCGCGATCGCTATGGGATAGGTACCAGTCTTCGCGCATGTTCGCTTCTTCAACTTCGTCAACTGTTTCTGACACTCACTTTGCTATAGAGGGCTCGTGTATATCCGACGCGCTGGTGAGCTGCCTCTGCTCGGTATGCGCCCTCACGCAGCAGGTGCAACAGATGGAGCACAAGGGAGACCGCCCAGCCCTCTTGTTCATGGACAAGGAACCCTAGCCTCCTCTCTGCCGTCCATCATGTTGTTTGTCTTCTTTAGGCGCTATCGCGGTCCTTCTTGTTAATATTATAAATAAATATTCAACTTCATATCTAGCGGCTACCAATGAATGGCTAGACCATAGAGACCAGGTCGCAGTCGTCGGCCTCGGGTCCCTTCCGCATGTGACCGTTGGTTGCTGACGTGGCCAGACAGAAATCTCGCCACGCTGCTTCCGTTTCCGTGTCCTGCAAATTTCTTCCGCCTGCCGTTGTGGGGTGGTCCTCATTTTCGTCTTCTTGTAGCAGCACACAAGTAGAACAACCACCAACCACTTCACCAACAACCACCAGGCCGCCCACACGGTGCTGTAACTTCTACTCAAAGGTTTGAAACGGTACTGCACACAGCTCAACAATCTTTATTGTTTTAGGATCCAACCCGCAAAAGCCCCCCCCCCATCCACATCTTTTATTACATCACCAAGGCAAGAAGCATAAGAAGAAGCCAACCCTCCCTTGCGTTCTCGAAGATGGCACGAACAAGCAGCAAGAAGGCGCTGAGCAAGGATACGAGCAAGAAGCAGAAGAAGATGGGCAAGTCCAGCAGCGGCCATCAGCTGTGCAAGAGGTGCAGCAGGCGCTTCGGTTCGAAGGCGTGCGCCAAGCGACTGTGCGGTTCGTGCTGTCCTCTGGGAGGTGGTGCCGGGCATGGTGAGCAGTGCGTAGCGCACCTCTCCCTGCGCCGAGCTGCCAAGCGAAAGCAGGGCGCCTTCTTGCTGGTCTCCTCGGTCAATCGCCTCAAGCGCGAAGAAGAGAGATCTGGCCTGGGCACCAGGAAGAAGAGCAAGAAGCCCAAGCTGATGAGCAGCAAGGCCAGCAAGCACCTCGCCAAGCGCTTGAAGACGCTCTCCACCGCCGAGGAGTGCGACGACCACGGCGTCGATGGCGATGAAGTTGAAGTAGTGTCGCAGGAATCCCCTGACCGAGACGACGGCGCGTGGTGCGACGTCGGCGGAGCGGCCACGCTCGAGGCCGTGGTGGCGGTGCAGGCCGAGGAGATCGCCAGGCTGCGGCGGGAGCTCAAGCACACGCGGCACGCGCACGAGCGGCTCAAGCGGAAGCGCGTCAAGGTCGAGCAGGGCCTGTGCATCATCTGCGAGGAGCGCGGCCTCAACGTGCTCCTGGTGCCCTGCGGCCACTGCTACTGCCGCGAGTGCGTCGATGCGCTGCCGTCGTGCCCTGTGTGCCGCTCCAGCATCCGCAAGCGCCACAACTTCCACCCGCCGGCCTACGTCTGCGACGACGCCGTGTTGGCCATGGTACCGCCCAGCCTGCCCACGGCGCCCAAGCCGACGTCGCCTGGCGCCGCGGCGCTGGCGGATGAGGCGGATGAGTTCGTGCTCAGGCGCCGCAGCGCCGCCAACCCGCATCGCATTCTCTTCGTGTGACGCGTCGAGCAAGGCGTGAGTGGAGTTCACGACTGTAGATAGGTGACAACCGTCGCCATGAAGAAGAAGAACAAGAAGCTTGGAAGAGCTGCGCTGTACATACTCGGGCAGCCTTGCAATGTAGCAATTTCCCAAATATTTTCTTGGAAACATTTCCTTGTTTTCTGCTGGCTTTCCTTGTTCTCTGTTATTTCCGGTGTTGCTGTTTCGTTCAACGCGAGAGATTCGGCCGATCGTGTGCATCCGGAGAGGAATCGTGTCCTAGTGCTGGGCAAGAATCAAGATGGGACGCAACAGTACGTGTTCCTCCGAACGTTTTGTTGATTGCAATTTACAGCAATTTGCAATCGCCAAAAACATCAAAATTGGAAATGCGAGATTTGACATGTCCGTTTGTGATGGTTTTCGTGCACGTAATACAGAACAACATGTGAGCAAGCGGGAGCAGCTGCGCAGCAAGAACAAGAACTACAAGGCGACCAAGGAGAAGCAGAAGGTGCAGAGCAAGGAGGGCAAGAAGGATCCCACCAAGCGAAAGGGTGCGCACCATGAAAGTTCCTTTTCATTTTATTGTTACCCTCACACCCGCTGGGTGGAGGCCACCCTTCTGCCCTTTTTAATTGTATTTAATTATAATGTTGTTATATTAATTATTTTGTTATCACGAGTAAATTTATTTATTTTATTTTCAATCTACGCAGAGCTGAAGAAGGATCCGGGCCTGCCCAACTTGGATCGCTTCAAGCAGACCTTCACCGCGCGCCTCGAGCGCATCGCCGAAAAGAGCGAACGCCAGCGCGATCGCCAGGTACCCACTCGTATCCCCTTACAGCCCCGCCAAGCCACCACTAACATAGAGGTGCGTGTGCGTGTGCGTGTGCGTGTGCGTGTGCGTTGCGCAATGTGTGATGATATCTCAGAAGAAGGATAGGGAGCGTGTGCTGGAGGAGCAGCGCAAGCAGATGTCGATGCACGAACTGGTCAAGAACGCCATGGACCGCGAGCGATCGTTCTTCCAGAAGGAGGAGGGCAGGGGCGTGGAGTCCCTCCAGACCATGACCGACAGTACGAAGGCCTCCTCACGCGCATGCCCGTGTAGTGGGTGGTGACTGGTCCGCTGGGCTGAACGTTACGTTCGTGGTCGGTGCCTCGCAGGCTCCAAGAAGGCCTTCTTCAGGGAGTTCAAGAAGGTGGTCAAGGCCGCCGACGTCATCTTGGAGGTGCTCGACGCCCGAGATCCGTTGGGCTGCCGGTGTCTCGACGTGGAGCAGATGATCATCACCCAGGACCCCAACAAGAAGATCATTCTCATCCTCAACAAGATCGGTACGCGCACATCATTGTACTCCATAGGCCAATCAATCACTGGCATTCTCACTTGAGTGTCACCGTGTGTCGCGTGTCGTGTCGCGTGTGTCGCGTGTGTCGTGTGTGTGGTTATGTCCTAGATCTGGTGCCGAAGGAGAATGTGGAGAAGTGGCTCAAGTACCTGCGAAACGACTTCCCCACGCTGGCCTTCAAGTGCTCGACCCAGAAGAAGGGCAAGATCGCCCAGTCGACCGTGTCCCTCCAGTCCGCGTCCTCCACCTCCAACATGGAGACCAGCGAGTGTCTCGGAGCCGACGCGCTCATCCAGCTCCTCAAGAACTACTCGCGCTCGCTCAACATGAAGACCTCCATCACCGTCGGCATCATCGGTACGTGCAGCACTTTCAATTTCTCAATTTCTCACAATATTGACAGTTGTATAAGTATTTATTTATTTACATGTTTATATATTTGTTTGTATATAAATATATATTTATATGGCGGTGAATGATTGTACCATAGGCTACCCGAACGTCGGCAAGAGCAGTTTGATCAACAGCTTGAAGCGAGAGCGCGCCGTGGGCGTGGGCGCCACCCCCGGCTACACGCGCGCCATGCAGGAGGTGCACATCGACAAGCACGTCAAGCTGCTGGATTGCCCCGGTATCGTCTTCTCCGAGAGCTCGTCTGAGTCCGACCTCGTGCTCCGCAACTGCATCAAGGTCGAGCAGATCACCGACACCGTCAAGCCCGGTACCCCACTCTCACACTTTCATTTCTCGTCGTATTTCTTCTTCTTTTCTTCATCTTACGCTTTCGTGGTTACGCCAGTCGACCTGATCCTCAGTCGATGCCGGAGGGAGAAGCTGATGGAGCTGTACAAGATCCCGATCTACCACGACACGCGGGAGTTCCTGTGCCACATCGCCCACAAGCGCGGCAAGCTCGGCAAGGTACTACTACCCTGCTGTCACGACCACCACCACCCACCCACCACCCACCACCCACCACCCACGACGCCGTGGTGGCGTTGTTTGGCTGCGTGGGAGTCACTTGCTGAGTGATGTCGCCGGGTGGCATGCAGGGTGGCGTGCCCGAGTACGAGGCCGCGGCGCGCACGGTGCTGCAGGACTGGAATTCGGGCAAGATCGCGTTCTACACGGAGCCCCCGAAGGAGAGGAAGGGCATCCACGTGTCGGCGCAGGTCGTCTCTCAGTTCTCGGAGGAGATCAAGCTCGACAATATCTTCGTCAACGAGGATTCTTCAGGTAAACACGACACGCACGACACGCACGACACGCACGACACGCACGACACGCACGACACGCACGACACGCACGACACGCACGACACGCACGACACGCACGACACGCACGACACGCACGACACGCACGACACGCACGACACGCACGACACGCACGACACACATTAACGATGTTTCTCGTGTCTGCAGTGCTCTCTGGTCTGGCGGACACGGACAGCGGGCGCTTCATGTCGATGGGCACCAGCGTCTTTTCGTCGACTGTCGACACTAATCTCATGCGGCACCTGGGCACCGAGATGGAGGACATGGGTCAGGACGACGATGACGACGACGACGACAAGTCGACCGCCCAGCAAACGCGATACCTCGTGCGCGGCGACGAGCACGCGTTGGCCGCCGCCCTGCTGCCGCGGGCGACGGCATGCTCGAGGAGGAGCAGGCCTACGACGCCAACGGCAACAACGCGACGCTCATCCAGCAGCGCAAGCTGTTCGAGGACGAGGACAAGATCAACCCGCAGACGCAGAAGGACCGCAAGAAGTACCTCAAGCTGGTCCGCAAGATGCGGCGGAAGGGCAAGGAGACGATGGGCATGGCCATGCTGGGCGAGGGCGAAGAGGAGCAGGAGGACGACGACGGTGGCGACGACGATGGCCTGGACGATGACCTGAACGGTGGCGGGCCGGTGGTGGACACGGTGGAGAGCGTCACAAGCCGGCTGGGCCTGTTCACGCCGGACGACCTGGTCAAGTTCCTCGAGACCAAGAAGGCCATCAAGGACCTGAAGAAGAAGAAGAGCCGGAAGGGCAAGCAAAAGGTACAGGACGACGACGAAGAGAAGGAAGAAGAAGGAGGTGAAGGTGACGGTGGCGCCGGCATGGACGAAGAAGAAGAGGAGCTGTTCGATGTCGACGAGATGCACTAAAGCAAGCCAACAGCGATTGGCCAACCTAGTGGGTCACAAACTACTTTTGTGTCGACTTGTCCAGGACAACATTGGCACTAACCGTGAAGCCTACAGCCGATGATACGCCAACACAACACAACACAACACAACAACACAATGAACACGACAGCGACAGCCACGTTTCCTCCCCACCTCTACTTTGCCCTGCTGAGTGCGGTGCGTGAGTTCCGGGTGCCCGGGTGCTACGTCGACATGGTGCAGGACACGGGGGTGGCCACCTTCACCGGCCGCCGACCTCAGGTCGTCTCTGCCGGCAAAGCCCAGTTCGAGCAGGTCGTCAGACGGCTCCAGCGGGAAGACCTGGCCAAAGCCCAAGCCCACGCCGAGGAGGTACGTACCACCACCCACACATGCCACACACAAGGCAACTGACTCTATGTACTGAATGTAGGGTACGACCCCAGGACCGGTCTACGAGCCTGTTCGTGGTGCGGTCTCGCTGCCCACCAGCAGCCATTCGCCCAAGGTGGTGGCGTCGTACAGCTGGAACATGGCCGATCCCGATGAACCCTACGCCATCCCTGGCCATCTGGTAACAGTTCACGCGCACGCACACATGCCCCCGGCGGGTGCTGATGTTTTGTTTGTTTGTTGCAGAGCACCTTTTCCAAACCGGAGACTCCACTGAGCCTGGCCGCCGATGACGGCGGCGCTCACGACCCCTTATCGTGGGAGACGGCCCGAGGCATGGCCACCGCCATGGAGCCCATCGTGGTGGCCTGTTGCGCTCTCGACCCGACGTTCTCGGTGCGTCTCCTCACGCACACGGCACACGGCACACACGGCACACACGGCACAACTCACATCCATCGGTGCGTTCAGCTGTCGGCGTGCCAGGTGGTGACGGACCGCAACAACCTGCGCAAGATCTTCAGGTGGGCCTGTGGGGACAGGAGCCGATGGAGGATCGACCTGGAGAAGGTGGCGCCCGACACCATTGCCATGCTGCGCTTCGACCTCTCGGAGGAGGGCCAATCCGAGCTGCTGCAGCGCAAGCGCAGCGGGTACCGATTCGAGGACCTGTGCTGCGCCGGTGATGATGGTCGTGCCAGCGCCAGCTCGGACTCCTACCGCGCGGTACTGGAATTCGAAACGGCCGGCATCCGATTCCTCATGCGATGCGAGATCGACGCTGCCATGGCCCCGCAGGAGTCTGACGAGCTCCTCGAGTTGCAGCTGGCCCAGCTGTCGCTCGCGGCTCGGCCCCTCAAGTTGGCAGGCAGTGAGCTGGTCTTTCAGCGCTCGGCCTGGCCTAAGGCGCCCGAGTTCGTCGAGCTGACCTCCATGATTGACCAGCGCTTCGAACACCCCAGGTAAAACGCCGGCCTGAGTCGCACCACCGACAAAGCACCAACACCGCACTGACAGGGGGAAGTAGGGATTTGAAGGAGATGAAGGACAAGTGGTTCCAGGCCTACCTCGCCGGTGTGCACACGACGGTGTTCGGCCTGAAGCCGGCCAGGGACAAGATGGTGGTGGAGTCCACTGTTGAGCTGAGCCCCTCGGAGCTGTTGCAGTGGTTCAAGGCACCGACACCCCACCATAACGTTGTGCAGAGTTTGATGAATTTGTATGGTGCACTGGCGCGTGCTAAGGAATTCAACACATGTGGCGCAGATGGACGTGTCAAGGGAGCTCACGGAGACGATGAACGTGGTGGGCTTCGTAAGGGAGTGCCTGGCCGACGAGCCCGTGGGCGCCGTGCATTCGCTCTACTTCGAACCCACCGACCCCCAGCCGGGGATTCGGTTGCGCCAACGGCGGGTCACTGCCGATCGGGCCTTCCCGAGCTACGTCTACGAACAGCAATCCTACGCCGTCATCGACGCGGCCACCCACCAGGCTTGACCTTCCTTTCTCGGCGCAAAACGTTTCCTTTCTTTTCCCTTCTTTCCTTTGTGCTGGTGTCTCTTGGGTTCTTAAGAACAGGGTGGTCTAATGACATGAAGTGCTCGGGCGTCAGGGTTGCGGTCATGTCGATGTTGCTGGCGGTAGTTGCAACGAGCTTAGCTGTAGCGGAGAAGGAGCATTGCAGCTTGGCCCAGGAACTGGAGGAGGAGGCGGTTTTGCTCGAACGCCACCAAGACGTGGTGCACCACCACCCTGAGAGCGAGCACACCACAACCAACGCAGCAGAGCCACAACAAGCGCAGAAGCCCGGCCGCCTCACCGAGAAGCAGCGCCAGCAGAAGCGAGAGCAGCGGCAGGCGCTCAAGGAGTCCGTGGTCGCCGTCATGCGCGCACAGGAGCAGGCCTTCGAGGCCCAGCGCGACGAGCTGGAGGCCAACAACGACAACTATGCCGGTGAGCCCGAGTTCGACCTGGTGCTGGGCGACATGCAGCTCAAGATGGCCCGACTCGCCCAGCAAGAGCAGGAAGACCCGCGCCTCCGCCTCAACTACGCCCTTTCCGTCCCTGTGCCCGCCTTCAAAGAGAAGAAGGTCGAGGCGAAGGGGCAGAAGGTGGGTTGGGGCGGGTCGTTGGAGGTCCCCGCGCAGGGCATGGAGAGCCGCGGGTCGTGGTCCTGGGGCTGGTCGAAGTCGTCGTCGCAGGGTGGTGGCGGCAAAACCAGCCGACCACGCGCCGACTCATAAGAGAGTTGATAAATAATAAATAGATTACATTTAATAAATAATGCTGTGTGTCGTGTTGTGTCGTGTTGCGGATGAGGGGGGGGGTACACGCGTGCTAGGCCTTGTGAAACTTGCCCCAGGCGAGCCGGTTGAGGGTCTTCTCCTTTCGCGTCGAGCGGGAGCCGTCGAACGACTGCTGCCGCTGCGGATGCGGCGGCTGGTCTTGGGTGGCCTCCGGCTCCTCCTCTTCAGTGAAGCCGCCCACGCTTTCGCTCAGGCGCAGCAGCTGGTAGGGGTCGATGTCGGCGATGCCCATCCGTCGGCCCAGCGCCGCCGAAGTCTTGACCGCCCAGTCGCCGCCGTCCGATCTGGACCTCCCCATCTACTCGCTCCACCTTCTCGCCCAGCCGCGAGTCCGCCGAAGTCGCGCGAGTGGGCGACTTCCTGCGTCGGGTGGCCAGCGGGAGCGAGCTGCGCATGCCCTCCGGGATGCTGCTGTAGCCCGAGCACGCGGCGCTTCCGCTGTTGGTCCGCGGGCGACCCTCTTGGGCGCGGTCGTCGAGGTAGTGGTGGGCTGGAGCAAGGCAAGGGCGTTGGTCAGGGCGCCCTCGTCGCAGGAGCGCGTTTTGATGGCGGCGGAGCGCGGGTTCAGCGAGCCGAAGGCCGAGTAGTGCAGGTCGAGCATGGACGAGGTGAGGAGCTTGCGCGGACTGCCTTTTATTCGCCGCGGAGCTGAACGCGGTCATCTTGCCACTCCCGGCCGCCGCCATCTCTGGGGATGACGGCGCCGCGAGACGGGGCGACACGTACTCAGTCTTGGACGGGGCCACAGGTGTAACGCTGGGTTCGGCTGACTCCACTGACGGCGGTGAACGCGTGGTCACGCCCGACGACGAGGCGTAGGGCGCCAGGGCGGTCAGGGACTGCGACGACGCCATCACTTCTTCGGCCACCTGCATGGCCATGCTCGTCGGAACCGCGGCCGCTGGCGAGCTGGAGAGGGAGATTCCGCCGCTTCCGCCGCAGCTGCTTGAGTGGGAGAGCGTGGCCGAGAAGTTGGAGGTGGTGGGCGAAGTGGTGAGCGAGGAGGAGGTGCGCTGCTGCGAGGGAAACAGCGACTCGAGCTTGTGGTAGAGCTCGCGGAAGGTGGGCCGGTCCTCGGGGTTCGCCTGGAGGCAGGGCAGAATGATCTGCGTGAAGATGTCGTCAGGACAGCCGTCGGGCTTGGCCAGCCGCACGCCCTGGAGCACGGCGTCGACCACCTCGCGGGTCGCCATGCCGGCGTAGGGCAGCGCACCAAAGCTGAAGATCTCCCACACCGTCACACCGAACGACCAGACGTCGCATTTGCCCGTGTACGGCTTGCCCATGAACACTTCAACGGCTGCGCCCCATCACATCAAAGGTCAGTTGCTGTGCTATGAGGAAAAGAAGAAGAAGAAGAAGTTGCTACGGTACCCGTCCAGCGCACAGGAATGGTCTTCATCTGTTGCGGGTTGAGCTCTTCGGTGGAGAGTCGCGACAGCCCAAAGTCGCACACCTTGACGCGGTAGACGTCGGATCGCTTGATCTCGAGCAGAAGATTGCGAGCGGCCAGGTCGCGGTGGATGATGCCGTGCTCCGCGAGATGGTCCATGCCCGCAGCGAGGTCCTTGGTCATCTGTATCAGCGACTCCACGCTGACCGCACCTCTGTGAACGTTTGCGGAGCGAGCCGGTCAGTGCAATGCGTGGCGGCGACTGACGGTGGCGCTGCGTACTGGTTCCGGATCAGATGCTTGTCGAGAGATCCGTCGGCCATGAACTCGGTGATGATGAAGAGCTGGCCCGGACCCTCCGCCAGGCCGAAAAATGTAACCACGTTCGGGTGTCGCCGGAAGACTCCTGAGCAGGTTCAATAAGGCAACCCAAGAGTTCGAACGTGTGGGTGATTAAGATCAAAGCGAAGCGTTTAGTTGAGCGAGGTTTGAGGGAAGCGTACGACATGATCTGCGCTTCGGCCAGGAATGAAGTCTTGTCGGTTGATCGGACGGACTTGATGGCGACCGTTGTCGTTCCTCGTAGTCGTCCCTATATCGGTGGGCACCCAGTCATCAGCCTTGGCTGCAACAAACGTATGAGGCGGGAGGAGAGAAAAGGTCACCGTACCTCCCACACGTCGCCGAATGCGCCCACTCCCAACTTATTCACAAAGGAGAGGTCGTTTTGACTGATCGTGGCCTTCACCGAATCTTCTGCATGAATGGAAGGTTGAGAGTTGAGAGTTAGGGTCGGCAGAACAGAAAAAGAAAGGAAGAAAGCTCTTGAATCTGCGCTCGTACTTCGCGGAGTCGCCGGGACTCGCTGCATATAATTGTACACTGCCAATCGGACGGAAAGAGGCAGACCCAGTTCCTGTAGGGCGCCAGAGCCATCATTAGATGATGGCCGTAAAAGACTACAAGACATGGGGTGACGAACGAACCTGAAGGTCATCCTTGGTGAGGATTTGCAACAC
>NW_004457270.1:47130-48680 GCF_000313135.1 Acanthamoeba castellanii str. Neff | reverse complement strand
CTGGCCTTCAAGTGCTCGACCCACGAAGAAGGGCAAGATCGCCCAGTTGACCGTGTCCCTCCAGTCCGCGTCCTCCACCTCCAACATGGAGACCAGCGAGTGTCTCGGAGCCGACGCGCTCATCCAGCTCCTCAAGAACTACTCGCGCTCGCTCAACATGAAGACCTCCATCACCGTCGGCATCATCGGTACGTGCAGCACTTTCAATTTCTCAATTTCTCACAATATTGAAAGTTGTGTAAGTATTTACATATTTATATATATGTTTGTATATAAATATATTTATATGGCCGTGAATGATTGTACCATAGGCTACCCGAACGTCGGCAAGAGCAGTTTGATCAACAGCTTGAAGCGAGAGCGCGCCGTGGGCGTGGGCGCCACCCCCGGCTACACGCGCGCCATGCAGGAGGTGCACATCGACAAGCACGTCAAGCTGCTGGATTGCCCCGGTATCGTCTTCTCCGAGAGCTCGTCCGAGTCCGACCTCGTGCTCCGCAACTGCATCAAGGTCGAGCAGATCACCGACACCGTCAAGCCCGGTACGCCGCTCTCTCACACTTTCATTTCTCGTCGTATTCTTCTTCTTCTTCTTCTTCTTCTTCTTCTTCTTCTCTTCTCTNTCTTCTTCTTCTTCTTCTTCTTCTTCTTCTTCTTCTTACGCTTTTCGTGGTCACGCCAGTCGACCTGATCCTCAGTCGATGCCGGAGGGAGAAGCTGATGGAGCTGTACAAGATCCCGATCTACCACGACACGCGGGAGTTCCTGTGCCACATCGCCCACAAGCGCGGCAAGCTCGGCAAGGTACTACTACCCTGCTGTCACGACCACGACCACCACGACCACCACCACGACCACCACGACGCCGTGGTGGCGTTGTTTGGCTGCGTGGGAGTCACTTGCTGAGTGATGTCGCCGGGTGGCATGCAGGGTGGCGTGCCCGAGTACGAGGCCGCGGCGCGCACGGTGCTGCAGGACTGGAATTCGGGCAAGATCGCGTTCTACACGGAGCCCCCGAAGGAGAGGAAGGGCATCCACGTGTCGGCGCAGGTCGTCTCTCAGTTTTCGGAGGAGATCAAGCTCGACAATATCTTCGTCAACGAGGATTCTTCAGGTAAACACGACACGCACGACACGCACGACACACGCACGACACGCACGACACACATTAACGATGTTTCTCGTATCTGCAGTGCTCTCTGGTCTGGCGGACACGGACAGCGGGCGCTTCATGTCGATGGGCACCAGCGTCTTTTCGTCGACTGTCGACACTAATCTCATGCGGCACCTGGGCACCGAGATGGAGGACATGGGCCAGGACGACGATGACGACGACGACGACAAGTCGACCGCCCAGCAAACGCGATACCTCGTGCGCGGCGACGAGCACGCGTTGGCCGCCGCCGCTGCTGCCGCGGGCGACGGCATGCTCGAGGAGGAGCAGGCCTACGACGCCAACGGCAACAACGCGACGCTCATCCAGCAGCGCAAGCTGTTCGAGGACGAGGACAAGATCAACCCGCAGACGCAGAAGGACCGCAAGAAGTACC
>NW_004457270.1:24296-47046 GCF_000313135.1 Acanthamoeba castellanii str. Neff | reverse complement strand
CGTACGACATGATCTGCGCTTCGGCCAGGAATGAAGTCTTGTCGGTTGATCGGACGGACTTGATGGCGACCGTTGTCGTTCCTCGTAGTCGTCCCTATATATCGGTGGGCGCCCAGTCATCAGCCTTGGCTGCAACAAACGTATGAGGCGGGAGGAGAGCAAAGGTCACCGTACCTCCCACACGTCGCCGAATGCGCCCACTCCCAACTTATTCACAAAGGAGAGGTCGTTTTGACTGATCGTGGCCTTCACCGAATCTTCTGCATGAATGGAAGGTTGAGAGTTGAGAGTTAGGGCCGGCATAACGGAAAAGAAAGAAAGGAAGAAAGCTCTTGAATCTGCGCTCGTACTTCGCGGAGTCGCCGGGACTCGCTGCATATAATTGTACACTGCCAATCGGACGGAAAGAGGCAGACCCAGTTCCTGTAGGGCGCCAGAGCCATCATTAGATGATGGCCGTAAAAGACTACAAGACATGGGGTGACGAACGAACCTGAAGGTCATCCTTGGTGAGGATTTGCAACACCTCGAACGAAATATTCGCGTCTGAAAATCTTCTCTCCCTCGCGGCCCAAGTTGAGGCTGCTCACCATCTCCCCGATTCTTGGGTCGACCTCGCTCGACTCTGTAACTGCACGCGTTGAAAAGGAAAGAGAAGAGAAGCGGTGTGAGCAACTGCACCACGCAGCACGCACGCACGCACGCACAGTAATGGAGAAACGTGTAAACAGTGGTACCTGTAAAGTAGCCACTCTTGCTGTCGGGAAGGAGAAGGAGCGGCGATGGCAGGAGGATCAGGGTGTGCCGAGGACCCACCGCTACGTGTAGCGGCTTCGCACTCGCCCTCGTGCCTTCCAATGGTCGCGGCAAGTCGTGCGACGCGTTCTTGCTCATCCCCGCTGCAACGGCAAACGTTCCATAGCAGAGAGTCAGCTGAAAAGGTCGCAGCCTGGTGCGTTGGTTGACGGGGCCGTACTTGGTACTCGGCCGGAACCAAACGCGTAGATGGTGCCGACATCGCTCACTGCGACCGAATGCCTCTCGCCCGCACCCACAAACTCAATGTTGACGCTGGCGAGCGCATCAATCTTGACCGCATCCCACACCGCCTTCTTGTGACCCTTGCCCAGCCCTGCAGAATAAAGGAGACATTGAAGAAGAAGAAGAAGAAGCACGACGTGAGATAGAGGGTACGTGTAGACAGTAAAGAGGGAGCACGCAAAGACGGTACCAAGGCAGCCCGTGCGATTCTTGCCCATTCCGTAGACCAGCCCGTCGGTGGTCAGCAGAAGCGTGTGCTTCATGCCCACGGCAATGCTCTTCATCTTCAGGTCGCTGACCGAGCCGATCCGCCGGGGAGTCACCACCACGTTTCGCTTTTCGTTCGATGCTGAGTTAGAAAGAAAACGAGTCAACATTAAACCCGCGTTGAGGGAGTGTGGCGAGGCCTGAGAGTACCTCGAGAAGAAAGCCACAGATAGCTCTTGGAGAGGTTGTTGTGGCCGAGCCACGGGCCATTGACCCCGAAGGAGTAGGCCCTTCCGTCGTGGTCGATCGCGAAGCTTTGGTTGTAGCCCGCGGCGATGTAGGCGATCAGGCTGCGCGTGCCGACTGGCGTAGGTGCGTGGTGATCCTCGAGACTATCCACGCCCAAGGCCCCGTACGCTCCCTGCCGATAGCGCCCACAACAAGCAATCAGCGCCCAAGCCCACAGCCCAACTCGGCCCTCATTGGGTGCCCGTACCAAACCAAAGGCAAACACTGCACCGCTCGCTGCAAGTCATGAACAGTAAAGAGAGCGTGAGCATTAGCAAAACAGTGGGGCAAGGGCGCCAATAACACCTGGTTATTGGTCAGATACTTGGCGCACCCGTAAGCATGAGGCTGTGTTGCTCTCCAACCGCCACCTGCTTGATCACCTTCGTTTCGGGAAGGGAAACCAGCTTGGCTGTGTGGCAATTTTCCTCGTTGCCATGACCCAGCTTGCCGTGTTGCCCTGCAAGGCACAGATTTAGAGTGCCGTGCTGTGCCGGTCCCAACAGGAAGGAGGAGGTGGCTCGCTTGGTGCACGTACCATCACCCACGCTGTAAACGCTTCCATTCTCTGCAGATTGACGAAGAGATTAAATGAGCCGATGCTGCAAATTTCAAATAGATAGATATGAGGTCGCACGTGTGAGAAAGAGGGCGTGGCTCGTGCCCAAGGCGATGTGGGCTACGCGCAGGCCAGGCAAAGGGAAAGGTTGCGGCGAAGGCCACCTCCCCTCCTGGCCCAGCAAGGCGCCTGCACAACCCCAACCCAGCACCGTTCCATCCTCTGCACGCCGTCCACGTGCATCTTGATTAGCTCAATCGAGCTGTGCCGAGATGCAGGCAAGAATGAGAACGAAGAGTGAATTGTCGAACCTGCAATGGCGAGGGAGGAGTTCGGGCCAGCCACAAGGGCCGCGAGCTGGGTGCCCGTGCACTCTACTCGCTCAGCTTCTTGATGTGTGCCTGTCGCGAAGGAGTAGAGGAATCGTTGCCGCCTCCCCGACGCAGGGGAGCTCACGCAGGCCATGCAGCTGTAGTGCTCTCTCTCCACCTCCCCTTCTTCCAGACTATTCTGCAACGTAATCGTAAAATCGCCCTCAACAATTTAATCGATCAATCCCCCTGTGTCTCGGCAGCCTGCTCCTTTTGCAATGCTGTGTCGCTCGCGGGTACCTCGTATTCGAGGAGGTCGTCATTGTCTTGTAGTGCCTCGCTTCCCGCAACCCTGCAGGAACCGGGGGCGGTTGGCAAGGCATGACGTCATTCCTTTCCCAGGTGTCCCTGCCCCAGAGCCCTGATAAGGTCAAAACCGGGTGTTGTAGGCCACCCAACTTGGCTCGACGTCGCGGCTCTCACCACAGACAAAGCCTAGGCGATTGGCGTTGGCGAAGTGTGTTATGGGCTGTGCAGCGGTCGATGACGTGTGTCCTGGCTCGTTCGCGGGGCTCGAAGCGGAGGCGCTGGGTTGCGTCGCATGGTCTAGGCGGCTGTCTTGTTGCGCGAGCTGGAGCGGGCTGCGAGCGACAGTTCTTGCAACAGGTCGTCGAGTCGTGCCTCGAGCTGGGCGAAGCCGTACGCGTCGCCGCCTCCACGCTCGGCCTCTTCCGCCTCTTCGTCGTCTTCGCAAAGGGAGCGTAGGTAGGCCGAGACGCGGGGTCCGTTGGCGGGATCGGCAGCGGCCAGGTCCAGCGGGGTGGAGCCCTTGCGGTTGGGCTTGCCCAGGGCTTGGGCGAGGTGGCGCCGGGCCTCGTCGGCCGAAAAGCCCAGAACGTCTGGGTAGACGCGTCGCAGCGCCACCGCAAATAGCGCCAAGCACTCCAGCCTCCCAATTACTGCCGCCAAGTGCCAAACACTGACGTGTGCGTGTGCGGTACGATGTGTGCGGCGTGTGTCGTGTCGTGTTAGCGTGCATACAAGATAGAACGGGAACAAAAGGAGGCGCACGTGTTGCGGGTGTAGTCCTCACAGAGCAGGAGGGTCTGCAGTGCAATCTTGGCGCGGTCGGAAGTCCTCTCGCTGCACTCGCGCTTCGCCTTCCGTAGATCCTTGACGAGCAGCTTGGCGCAGGCCTTCACCGGCGCGCAGGCCACGAAGCTCGCCATCTTCGTGAAGTTGAGCGGCGTCAGCGGGAAGCGGTACAGGGCGTCCTCCCCGCTCACCTCCGCGCCCTGCGCGATCGTCACCGGCTGGCTGGTGGCCCACTCCACGTAGCTGTCGGCCAGCTTGCGCAGGTAGACGAACCGGTACCGACCCTCCCGCCTGTAGGGCACCGGGAAGACCACCTCGCCCTGGCCCGTGGCCTCGTTGACCGACGTGCTGTCCTGCAGGAGGACTCGGGCCTCGTCGGCGTGCGGCTGATGATGACTGTCGCCAGCGCCGTCGCTTTCGGCGCGCAGCGCGATGCAGTCGCCGTTGATGGCGCGCGAGGTCCACCATGCAGGGCAGCGCCACTTGACCACGACCAGCTTCTCCTGCTTCTCACGCAGCTCGATCTTGTGCGTGGGGGACATCACGCTCCACTCTTCGTTGAGCTTGACTCGCCGCTCCTCCCTGCACTGACGCATGTAATCGTCCAGACTCTGCGACTCTGACGCGCGGGCGAGCTGGGCGAAGCGGCTGTAGCGGCCGGCCGGATCGTTGCGCACCACCGCCGCCGTATCGCACACTACGAAGCCCGGAAACATGCGCCGCGCGCGCATGCCGTCGGGCAGGGCGAGCCGCCGCGCGAGGTAGGTGAAGTCGCCGCCCAGGTAGTGGACCTCGCCCTCCTCGGTGAGTACCTGCGTCCACGCCCGATCGCAGCTGATCGCCAGCGCGCGCGTGTCCGGCTTGCCGGTGGACAGGTCGAGCTGGTGGGGCGGCCGCACTACTGAGGCGTCAAAGGTCGACGTGATCGAGTACAGGAAGTCGTCGATGCCGCGGCCGTGGGCGGGGTGCTCGCCAAAGGCCAGCACGCGGCCATCGTCGGTGAGCAGCGCGGCGAACTGCGATCCGACCGCCACGTCGACAATGAAGTGGTCCATGGCCGAGTCCAGCCGGATCGGCCGGTCGACGTAGCGCTCCTGGGTGAGCTTGCGCACGAAGACCTCCGTGACCGTCGGGCTGTGGGACGAGCTGGTGGTCTGCACAATGTCGTCGGGCTGGGGCATGACACCCCACATGTAGACGAAGCCCAGCCGGTCGACCGCCGCGTAGGTGCGGCCGCAGGCGGACACCGATACGATGGGCGCGTCGGAGAAGCGGACCCGGTAGGGCGTCGCGACGGACTCCTCCTCGCCCGTTGCCTCGTTCTCGCGGTAGCCCCACTGCCACACCTCGCCGTCCTTGGTGAGGGCCAGCGACGCATTGGCCGCCGCGCAGACCTGCGTGACCAGCTTGGTACGGAGCGACTCGAGTGCGATGGGCGTGAGCGCGTCGGTCAGGTCGCCGTTGCCGAGCTCGCCGTATTTGCCGCCTCCCTAAGGACCACAGAGTCGGAGTTAGCCGATTTTAGCTCCTATGTGTGAGCGTACTACGTGTGTCACTCATCGTCGCGTGTACCCAGGTATAGACGACACCGGTGGCGGATATGGCGAGCGCATGGACACTGCCCTTCAGGTAGAAGATCTCTGGGTGGTCCTTGGGATCGTTGGTGATGCTGATCTGTACGATCTTCTTGCCGGCGAGACCTGCAGGAACGTCACCCATGGTTCGGGCGAGTCGGAACATAAAAGAGCCGCCATGGCGAGGACTAAGGTGCTACACACCGAAGATCTCGGTGGGCGTCTTTCGTTCCTCGGTGTCGCCCAGGCCAAGCTGACCAAACGTGTTATCGCCCTGCCATGGTAGTCGTGAGGCGTAAAGTGGGTGAGCGAAAAGACGGAGAACATAAATCTGCGTGCGTGCGAAACTCACCCAGGCAAAGACGCGGTTGTCGGAGGTCAGAAGGAGCGTGGAACTGGGCGAGCAGGCCACCTGCTCGACGCGCATGCGGGGCATCAGGTCCGAGATATCCTGCACTACGCGCGGCTTGTGGATGCATGGCAGCGACTTGTCCTGCAGCGGTTCGGAGGCGCTCGCCCTCAACCACCCATACACCAGCTCTGCACCAGTTGGGTGGTTGGCATCAGCTCAGGCACAACATGACACGCGACACGCGCCAGGACACATGGCACAATGAAAGCAGTCATACCTTTCTCATCGCCAGCGCGCACGAGCAAAGGGAGGGAGCAGTGCTGCACGTCGACGCCCTGATTGGTGCGTAGGGCCAAGACGAAGTGGTAGACGCCCGGCTCGAACGGCGCCGTGTCGACGTCGAACTGGCCGCGATAGTCCCAGCGCCGGTGGAACCACGACAGGATGAACATGCGCTGGTCGGTCCCCGCTTCGAGTCGCGCTTTCGCCTCCTGCCGTTTGAGGTCCTCCTCGTCGTAGGTCACCAGCATCCGCGAGTGCTTGGTCAGCTCTGCGAAAACGCACAACGGTGCGACCTGCCACCCAAACCAATTTCATATCAACACAGTGTTGCTCCAGAGTCTGGCTGATTCTGGTGGTGATGATGGATGATGACGATGACGGTGATGACGTACATCGGAAAGGCGTCGCCGGTTGAGGTCTTCCTGGCGGAGATTCCGGTAGACAAGGACGCACAGGTGCTCGCGGTTGGCGAGGGTGATCTTGGTGCGCCACGTTACCGGGAAGACGTTCCCGCGCACCACGTCGAGGGGCAGCTTGAGATGGAAGTCCTCTGTGTTGTGTGGCCCAAAGCACAATCGGAGTGGTCAGGAGAGGCAGGCAGTCGACACGGCGAAAAGAGGGCTGCAAGTGAGGGCCTAAGCGAACGTACTGGTGACGCGGTGGTAGCGCGGCGCCATGATCTCGCCCGTGGGTCCGGCCAAATCGCTGAAGAACGACGTCACAAGGGTATCGCTCAACTCGTACGTAGTCCCCTCCTTACCAAAATTCTCAACTGTACACACGAACCAACGCACGAACCACCGCACACGAACCACCGCACGCGCACACGCACACATGTGTGAGAGCTCGACTTTTGGGTCCAGCGGAGTACTGCATACCTTGCATGCACCACTCGCGAACTTCGTCCTGCTCGGGGCCGGCGTTGCTGATGTAGGCGCTCATCTGGTGGATGTAGCCGTACTGCAGGAGGATTGTGAGCGGCAGCGGCAGGACCCGCCCGAAGTGCTCCCTGCGCAGCTCCTCGTTGCCGGCGAAGGGCACTTCCTTCCACGCGTCGGCGAATCGCGCGGAGTAGAGTAGCAGCTGTCGCGTGCGCTCCTTGTTGGTCATGCTCTTGGCGGCGGTGGTGGCGCTCATGTAGATAAGGGTCACTAGCTTGTTGAGCACGACGAGCGCGATTGGGCTGGGCAGCGGCTTGGTGGTCATGAGATCGTTGCGCATGGTGGCCTGGGTGGAGAACATTCGCTCGTTGAACGGGCGGAGGTGGACGTAGCTCTCCTTTTTGTCGATGCCCATCAGCCTGCTCAGCACAAATCACATATTAATATATCCGCACGCACGCACGCACGCACGCACGCACGCACGCACGCACGCACGCACGCACGCACGCACGACACGGCCAACAGTGGTTACCTGTCCAAGCCGTTCAGTGCGGCGCAGTAGTACATCTTGGCCATCTCGAAGTCGTCGAGGCGGTTGTACACATCGCCGGCCGTGAGGGACAGCAGGATCATGGCCTCCAGCGAACATGACGAGCCCCCCTCATCGTCGCCGCCTTGCCCAAGCTTGCCCTGGGTGAGGAGGGTGAACGCCTGAGCGCAGCAGTTCTTGGCCTTGTCGAGGCTGCCGCAGCGGACGTAGGCGTCGGCCAGCTTGACCAGTCGCAGGATGCGGTGAAGGCTCTTATTGCCGTAGACGCTGGCCGTGAGTCGCTCACACTTCTCCTCCACCGCCGCCGCGCTGGCGTCGTCGTTTTCGTCTGCGGCGCGTGTTGCGGACTCCGCAGCACGTTCGATCGTGGCGCCGATGGTGGTGGTGAGGAATGGCTCGAAGAGTTGTTTGGTCCGCGGCAGCAGCACGCAGCCGAACTCGCCCTCGCCCAGCGCGGTCAACAGCTCGTGGAAGGGCTTCTGCGTGGCAAAGAAATCCTGGTTGCTCTGGATCGCGTTGAGCGCCGCCACGGAGAAGGTAAAGCCCAGGTGGTGCTGCAGGTCGAGCAGCAGCGACAGCTTACGGATGTGCTCGCGCAAGTCGTAATCCAGCGCCAGCTCCTCGTTGGTCAAGCAATGCCCATATTTCTCTGCCACATCACCGCGGTTAATATATATAAATTCTTATCAATCAATAGGAAAACTTACATATATGTTTGGGAGCCGTACGGTATTTGGCTTGGATGAGCAGCTTGAGCACATGAGCCCAGTAGTTGTTGGACGCTTTGCTTTGGCCGAACACCAGGTCCAAGTACCTGAAGGGACGTGGTTACGGAGCTTAGTGACAGGACAACCAACATTAGGGATTGCAGTAGGGCGGTACTGGATGATGGTGGCCCGATGCGTGACGGGCGGCATGGTGCGCACGGCGGCGCGAATAAAGTTCTTCAGGCAACGCGTGATCATGGAGACGAGCAACAGCGAGGCCTGCCCCTGCTTCGCGTGGGGCAGAAGCGACTTGAGAAGGCCGAGATAGCGCATGTTGATCCCTGGACATTCACTTTGATGGTCAGCATCGACCATGAGCGCACGAGAGCAACACGATCAGAGATGTACCGGCTTCGTGCATCTTGTCTCGCAGCTGCTGCGCGTTCAGCGGAATGATGACACCACCGGACAGGTCCCTCGCAAACCTGACGAACAAGTGTGAGTAAGTAGTGCTCGGCTGTTCGCGTTGTTTTTGTACTACGGTGCATGACGTACTTGGGGATGACCACGGATTGCAGGTGGATCGTGGCCTTGTGCACCTCCTCGTTGTGCTCGGCCGCGTTGTGGCGGCCAAACAGCGTCCATACGTCGCTCGACAGCGGATAGCCCAAGCTCTTCACATATTCTGAGGCGACATGGGTTGAGGCATGAGTGGGTTGTGTGCGGCGTTGTGTCGACACTCGGTGTAGGGTGGTACCGGGCCGTAGCAAGCTGTGGAAGGACTTGCCCTTGAAGCCGCCAAAGTTGAGCAGGGCATGACCGCGCACGATGCACTGGGCCAGGGTCGATGCGCGGTGGTTGACCGGACCCCGACCGCTGTAGACCAGGGTCGCCTCCGAAAACGTGATGCTCTTTGGCTTCTGCTTGGCCTGCACACATCCCGTGGTGCATTGACACGTGTGAACGTGCGCGGTGGTGCGTGTGCGGTGCGTGCGGCGTGTGCGTGTGCGGTGGTGCGCACCTTTTGCTCGGGTGTGAGATCGCTGTAGTCGACGGAGAGGATCTCGAGAAGCTCCTTCTCCCAGTTCTGCACGGTGAGGTCGACCTCGACCACGCGCGGCCGCTCCCTCTCGGACCAGTCGTCCTTGCGTCCCTCCGGCGGCAGCAGCAGCGCCTTGAACGTCACCCACGACGGCTCGGCCGGGAACACTCGCGCCGTGTCTGCAACAATGTTAAATAAATAATAAAGAATACAAATTATTAACGCTTAATAATAAATTAATAAATAAAATGTCTTGGCAGTGCTGACGAACCGACGACGTAGTAGCGGCCGTCGGTGGCGTGATGGCCTTCGATGTCGGTGGGCGCGTAGAGGAACACGGACGACGCGGACACGGGTCCAGCCAGGTGTCCCTTGATGTTGATCTGTCCCGCGGCCGCCTTCATGAGCTTCGACAGGACGGGGTCCTTGTCATGCACCGTGCGACCACCATCTTCACAGTTGATGCCGACAACATCAAACGAGAGAGTGAGACCGAGCTCTGGCATGTGAATGCAACCAATGGGGACGACCACTAACCTGCACTGCCGTAGCAGAGCGTGTTCTTGCCGATGGGCAGCCGGCAGCACGCAATCATACGCCAGCCGCAGTAGTCGATGATGGACATGATAGGAACGCACAGCCGCGGGAGCGTGGGGTCGTCCGGCTTCGCGGTGAAATAGGCCCGCAGCCCCTTGAGCTCGTGACTCGCAGCCTAGCTCGCACATTCGCACAACACCACACACACGCGCCACCGCACACCGAGTCAGCCGCCTGAAATAGATCAATCGCATCCACATAGAGGTTGGCCACCTTGAGGGCATACGCGTTGCCTCCGTAGATGCCGTGGAGGTCGATGGCGAACTTGAAGAAGATGCCCTCGACCATGTACTTCTCACCACCTGCACACGTAGAAGAGGCGAAGGTGCGTGTGCGAGTGGTCGGCAAGAATTGTTGAACAGGGAAGTGGTGCTTTGAGGACGTGGGGGGGGTTAGTACCTGCGATGCCGCCCATGTCGGTCTTGGGCTTGTAGGTCTTCTGGGCGCGAGGGAGGGACATCTCGGAGATGATGGTCTGTGCGATGGTCTCGGCCTTTTGGTTGAACTCCTGCACCAGCCGCCGCAGCTGCGCCAGCAGCGGGAGCTTGGCTTCATGGTCGGTCACCGCCCCCTCCGGTTCTGGTCATCATCCATGTGGGGGTAAGCAACACTGTTGATTTTCTTCGCTATTTTCTTTTCGCGTTTTCCTTTGAGCGCATTATGGCGGGAAGTGGAGCACGTACCGTTGGTGAGGTAGAGGTCGAAGAGGTGCTGCAGCTCCTTGTTCCAGTCCCTCGACTCACTGTCATCTTCCTCCTCTTCCTCTTCTTCTGTATCTGAATCGGAGTCCGCCGAATCGCTCTGGCTGAAATCGACGCTGGAGTCACTCTCCTCCTACACCCAACACAATAACGAGTTAGCGGCACCGTACTCGGACATCAAGTGTTAGGAGGGGCACGAACCGATTCCGACTCAGAAGCTTCAGCTTCACCATCGACCGAACCGTAAGCTGCAGCGGGCACGTCGTCATCGCCTCCTTTCCTCGCTCGTGCCTCCTTCCGCTTGTTGGCGCCGCTTGGCCTCCTCGCCTCCTCCTCACCGGCATCGGCATAGTCGGCGTAGATCGACGCAGGAGTCTCGAGTACGGGCTCTGCCGGCTCGTCGCTGTAGACGCTGTCGCCAGCGTTCCCGGCGCCATCGTTGTCTTCGCCCGCATACGCCCCGTAAAACTTGCCGTAGTCGCGCATCTTCTTCTTGGTCTCGTTCATGCCCCGTGATTCTTCCGCCACTTGCCTGTCGGCGCTGGTTCCGTCCACATCGGCATCGGTGCCCTCCGCGTCGCTATAGTAGGCGCCCATTGGGTTTGAGTAGGCCACGGGCACGTACGGCGATTGCTGGGCGGCTTGGTCCACTGCGCCAGCGCCGCTGGGTTGGGCTTGCGCGGCGGTCTCAGGCGAGATCACCGAGGCGAAGCCGAACTCGTCGGCCAAATCGAGCGTGAGGGACTTGACCCACACGTCCCCGGGCAGCCCGGCGCAGCTCGACTCGTCTATGCACTCCGGATTGCGCGGGTCGTTGTGGTATCTGAATGAGTGCCACGCGCGAAGGCGTCAGCCCACGCCTTGTGCGCCCGCGCAGAAAGGAATGCAGAGAATGCGTACCTCGTCTTCCAGCATGGTGCGCACAGGTGCACCACCTCGTCCACCGGGTTCGGGGTGGGGGTGTGCGGAATAGAGGAGTAGAGGATGCCTTCGATCTGCGAAGCGTTGCAATCGTGGCATCGGTAAGGGTGGTACTTGTACGGGTTGTTGGCCCTGATTAGCTCTGTTCGCCCTTTTGTCAGCCGCACGACACGCCATACGCCACACATCACGCAAACGACAAACACAACGCACACTACACATGAATGTGGACGAACCTATGGGTGCAGCACGCAACAGCTCGTCGACGCTCGCCGTACAGTTTACGAGTGGGAAAGGGATCGTGATGAAGACGTGTTCGCCGTGGTGCATCTCCTTCTGGTTGGCGCTGCACGACTCGCACAGATCGAAGCTCGGACACCGCGCACACCGGTTGAGCGGACCCACGACCGAGCGCCGCGTCGATCTGGAGTGCCCCTTGTGGCACACCGTACAGTGGCTTCCCTTGTGGTAGAGCACCGTCAAGCATCGATAGCCCTCCCCCGCGGGAAAGAACCTAACCAACAATCAGTCAGAGAGGTCGTGGCCCCCCCGAGGCGACAATAGGGAGTGCGCACTTCATGCGCTCCTCGAGGAAGACCACGCGGCAGCTCTGGCCGTGGCCGAGGGACAGGCAGGCGTAGAGCGCGTCGTCGGGGTCGTCGGCCGCCAGGCATACGTCGGTGTAGGCCACGCCCAGCGACGCGCCGTTGTGGTAGAAGGTGACGGTGCCGGCCTCAAGGTCCGCCCCGACGCCGATCACGTCGCCCGCGCTCCAGCGCACGCCGTAGCCAGGCGTTTCGTGGCCGCTGAGCGTCTGCACGCGGTAGCCGTCATAGGCCCACGACACCTTTGCATAGTCACCCACGCCCATACCACGCTATTGGCGGCGCACGCACGCATTCAACACACGACACCCGGACACAGCGCGTGCACGGTTAGGCCTCCTCGGCTACGCACTACCACAATATCAAGGCACACGTGGAAAAAGCGATGACAAAAAAACGAAGACAAAGACAAAGACGCGTAGGGCGGAGAGGTACGGCAGAGTTTGGGGTGAAGGCGTTGGTGGCCCAGCCGATTTGGAAGAGGCCAGGCGTGAGGAGCTCGACTTCGTAGTACCACCGGCCGGCCTTCACCTTCGCCTCGCTGCGGCACGTACCGAAGCTTCTGTCCGCACCCGTCACCACCTACGTAAGGGAGGGAGGAGGAAGAGAGGGGGGGTCACAACATGGTGGTGGGCAAGTGAGCCGGCAAAGGTGCAGAGGGGAGAGGTGGTCGCATGTTATGTACCGAGTCGTCCTCCTCGCTGAACTCGAGGTCGCGCGAAAGAGGCACCAGCCGGCAGCCCCGCCAGCCTTGCCCGTCCTGGTCTGCTCCTGCGACCCTCTCCTGCTCCATCACTCGTCGGTAAGTGTTGCGGTCAAGCAGGTTCAGCACAGAAACAATATTGCCCAATTCCATTTTAATAGAAATAATGAAATTAAAATATGGCAGAAATTCCTGGTATTCTTGGAACCTACATAAAGAAAATACAATATTATTTCGGTCTCTTCTTGTCCGTCGCACGGAAGATCAGCTTTTGCAGAGGATTAACAGATGGAGACGGACGGCGTAGGCGGGGCTACCACCACATGCCGCCTGGTGCAGGCAGGGCGCAGCGATACCGCCTTGCCCGCCGGAGAGGTACCAGTCTCGCGCTCCAACCCCCCCCCATCCCGACCACCGTCCGTCGCATGGGAGCTCACGCAACGTTGGAAGGTGGTGGAGCTGGGCCGCACCTGGCTCGGGCAGCAGTACACGCGGTGCTCGCGGGTGCATGTTGAGCTCCGCTACGACCCCGACGCCCGCCTGCTGCACCTCACCGCTGTGCGTTCCTTCCCTCTCAGTCCCTTTCATTTCCATTCCTCAACTCAGTTGTATCTCGCACCGCACACGACACGACACGACACGACCAACGACACGACACGACACGACATGACACACGCACCACTGTAGCGTGGATCGAATCCGGTGGTGGTGGAGCACGTGGAGAGTGGTGCGAAGCATGGGAAGAAGGTGCTGCTGACCAAGGGCGAGAAGGCCGCGCTGAAGCAGGCCGACGCGCTCTATTTGGTGCCGCAGGACGACACGACGCGCTTCGTCGTCCACATGCCCCCGCCGGCGCCCCAGAAGCAGACCACCTCGGCCGCAGCCGCAGCCGCCGCGCCCGTCGCCGGTTCGCAGGAGAGCAGTCAGGCGTCGTGGCCGGACATCGCCGATGCGTTGCCGCTCAAGGCCATGGCCGCGACCAGTAGCAGCAGCTCCGCTTCGGCCGGCAAGAAGCGCAAGGAGCCGTCTTCTGATGATGACGCTGATGACGTCAGCAAGATGACGACGATAAAGAAGACGACGACGAAGACAACGAAGACGACGATGAAGAAGCCAAAGGGCAAGGACGACGATGATGAAGAAGAAGAGGAGCGGCCCAGGAAGAAGCCGCGCTGCAAGTACGGCAGCGAGTGCTACCGCAAGTCCAAGGAGCACAAGCAACAGTTCTCCCACTCTCCGCCCGGTTCGCCGCAACGCCAGGTACGTACCTTCCGCTGACACCTCCGTTCGTCGATCATCCCAGCACTCATTCACGCATGTGCGTGTGCGGTGGTGAGCAGGAAGAAGAAGAAGCTGAAGAAAGAGAGGAGGAAGAAGAGGAAGAAGAGGAAGAGATTGTGGAGAAGAAGAAGAAGCCGAGCGCCAAGAAGGCTAGTAAGACGGACGCCGGCAAGGAGAAGCAGAAGACGAGCGGCGGCGGCGGCTCGTTGGCAGGTAAGACGGTGGTGCTGACGGGCGCGCTGAGCACCAGGCGCACGGACATGGTGCGGCTCCTCAAGCAGGCCGGCGCCAAGATCGGCTCCGGGGTCAGCAAAAACACCGACATCCTCGTCGCCGGCGACAAGGTATACCCCGCGCCCTCCCTCCCTCCCCGTAGGACCTGAATGTGTGTGCGCGCGCGCGGTCATGATTGAGTGTGCGCACGCGCCTATGTCTGACTCGTTTCGTAAACAACAGCCGGGGAGCAAGCTCACCAAGGCCGAAGCCCTGGGTGTGGCCGTATGGCAAGAGGAAAAGGTAACACACGACACACACGCCGATACACGACACACCAGACTGGGCTGGTTGCAGTCATGCGATTAGTCCCCGTGTGCTCATGCGTACGACCGCGCGCCTGCTCGCTCTCCTCAGCTGCTGAAGGAGCTGAAGAAAGCCGGCATCGACGAGGACGCGGTGGGCGAGGCGGGCGAGGCCGAGGATGCCGTACCCGACGTGCAGCTGCTGTTGGCCAACAAGTGGACGCCCGGCACCAACCCCACCGGGTGGTGGATGAGCGAGTGTCGCGACTGGGCAACAAGTTCGAAGCCCCGGACTGGTTCCTCGAGGGCCTGCCCTCGAGCTCGATGCCGCTCGACGGCGAGCTGTGGAAAGGCCGGGGCATGTTCCAGAGCGCCGTGGGCATCGTCAAGTCCAAGGGCAAGACCGACAAATGGAAGGAGCTCACCTTCCAGGGTACCTTCCTTTCTTCTTAATTTATTTATTTATTTTGTCCGATCGCCCACGTGTCTCACGCACACACGTCATCGCACACGCTCAGTGTTCGACGCACCGGGCATGCTGACGGAACCGTTCGAGGCGCGGATGGCGGCCATCAAGCGGTGGTTCGACAAGAAGGGCGACGAGGGCGCGCCCTATGCACGGATGGTGGTGCACACCAAGTGCAAGGGCGAGGACCACCTCGTCGCCGAGCTGGCCCGCATAGAAAAGCGCGGTGGCGAGGGCGTCATGCTGCGTCAGCCCGGTTCGCGCTACGTCGGAGCTCGGTACTTACCGCACGCTTGCCCATACATGCACGCTCGTCTCGTGCCTCAAACGCAACACACCCAACACCCAACAGATCGAGCACGCTGCTCAAGGTGAAGACCTTCCACGACGCGGAGGCGCGCGTGATCGGCCACACCAAGCTGGCCCCGGCACCGGGAGCCGTCAGCAAGATGAAGGTGGGCACTCTTCGCTGCGAGATGGCCAACGGGACTCAGTTCAGCGTCGGCACCGGGTATCATCACCAACGCTTGCCACCACCACCCAACGTTGTCCCCACCACTTAACGTTGCGTTTCCACTGAACTTGCGCGTTCTTGTCGTGTGCGGTGTGTGCGGTGTGTGTGGTGTGTGCGGTGTGTGCGGTGTGTGTCTGCGCGACCAGATTTTCCGATTACCAGCGGGAGAACCCGCCACCCATCGGGGCCATCATCACGTACCGCTTCCAGGAGCTCAGCAAGGACGGCGTCCCTCGCTTCCCCTCCTACGTCGGTACCGTCTCTTTCCCACGTTCCCCGCCCACTCGCCGCGCGCAACTCACCGCTCTCTTACAACCGCAGGCGAGCGGGCGGACATGACCGAACCCAAGGACCCCGACCCATCACTGATGGCCGGCGCCAATAAGGACGCCTGACAATGATGAGGCTTCGTGGGCTTTTGTGTGAAATGTTTATTTTCTTTCTCTTCTATGGTGCTAATAGTACTTACGAACGGGGCTGACTACTGGTGGAAGGCCTTGAGAATTTCGAGGAGGGAGATGACGCCGATGGGCTTGCCGCCCTGGCTCTCGTCGACGACGTAGACGCGGTGGATGTGGTTGGAGACCAGCTTGTCCAGCACTTGGCCGAAGCTGGTGCGCGGCGCGACGGTGATGGCGCCGACGCCCTCCGGCCGCGTCTCCTTGACGAACTCGCTCACGGGCACGAAGAGCCGGGCGAGCAGCTTGCCGTCGTAGCCGATGGCCTTAAGGTCCGACGCGCTCACATTGCCCACCAGCCTGCCCTCGGCGTTGACCACGCCCACGGCGCTCACGCCGCGCTCGTGAATGAGGCGGAAGGCGGCGATGGCCTCCTCGTCCTCGCGCACGGTGATCACGTCGGCGAGCCCAGCTTGAGCTGCTCGACGGTCGAGTCGGCCAGCTGCTCGAATCGCGCGATCCACTTGTAGATGAGGCGCGCCACGTGCGACTGAGTCACGATGGTGATCAGCTCGCCCGAGGTGTCAACCACCGGCACGCGGTGCACGCGCCAGTTGACCATCATGTCGATCGCGCTCGTCACCGGCGCACGCTGGTCCACCGGGTTGTACGGGTTGCGCTTCGACAGGTCTTTTTTTTTTTTTTTTGCACACGCGGCACGACACGACACGCACACATACGACCATGAGGTTATGTCCGAGTGTGCGGGAATGTGCGACAGCGCAGCGCGGCGGAGGTGGCCGGTACCGACGATGGAACCGCAGGGCTCGTTGGCGAACTTGTCGGAGGAGGCGAGGAGCTGGTCAAAGTCGGCGGTGTCGAGCTCGCTCTTGGGGATGCTGAGCACGCTGAGGGCGTGGTGCACGAGGTCGACCATGTCCAAGAAGCCCACCCACTTGTGCGTCTTCGTGTTGAGCACGGGCACCGACAAGATCTTGTTCTCCACCAGCGTCTACAAATCACGATTAATTAATCATTGGCCATCAAGAACGTAGATCCCGCTCAAAAACAGTAATGAAGTCTAATTCTTTATGTTAAGTTAATTGATTGGCAGCGTATACGCTGTAGGGGTACCACGTTGCCGGGGGGGGGGAAGCACCTTGAAGACCTGGGCGATGGGGGTGTCGGTGGTGACCGAGAAAATGCGCCCGTGTTCCTCGGGGAACAGCTGACGCACCTCGGTGTTGTGGAAAAGCTCGGTGGCCGCGCTACGGTAGGTGTCCGCCATTGTCGAATTGACTTGAATTACACTCGGATGAAGGTTGAGGTCCGACCCAGGCTATACTGCTGCAGGCGCGGCTTGAGATGCTTGAGGAAGGCTCACCACCGTTTTCGATTCTTGCGGACGAGCGATTCTATATTCCGATCGAGTTTCCGTTGAAATATCGATGCACCAAATTCCGCTTTTATCCTGGCACATGTCTTGGATGTCCGCAAAAAACAAGCAAAAGGAAAATCAAATTTTTCGACGTCGTGGCAGATCGGAGTCGGTGGCACAGAGCAGCCAGGCCTGACGCGTGCCCAGATCGACCCCAATGCAGGTGAAGTCCCACGCCACGTCAAGGAACCACCCGCACCAGGGCCGAGTTGAAGTGAAGATGAGCTGCTCACCAGTGCGTGAGCCAAAGAGATCATTGCAGGCTCGCTGGCCGATGCGAATGGCCTCGTCTCGGCCCTCCTCCCACGAAGTGTAGGCGCCGTGCCACTGAAGCTGATCTGCAAAGCAGTCGGCGAGTTCGTTGGACGGACACTCAACCCACTCAGGCGCTTCGATCGGGTCCTCCATCAGATAGCAGTTACCCTCCTTGACCTGGTGCGCGGTGGTGATTGGTCATCCTTGGTGTTGTGTCATCAATGTGTGGTGTGGTGGGGGCAGAGGAACAGACCTCGGGGAGAGCGGCGAGGAGAACGTTGGAGGCCAGCAAGTGCTCGAGCAGCTTGATCTCGTGCACTCGCCCGCGCCTGACGAACCAGTCAAGCCGCGCATCACTCAACGCCGCCAGCCGCGCGAATAACACGCCCCCGTTGAGGTACAGTTGTCCCATGCGCCTCATCAGCTCACGCGGCACAGCCTTCCCCTCCTTCACGTGTTCTTCTTCTTCTTCCCACGTGTAGCGGGAGACGACAAGCGGAGCGAAGACGGGCTCCCGGTCCCACCCTTCGATGGAGGGCTCCCCCTGGTCAGGGTCGTGCACGAACCTCGTCCGCTGGGCGTGCTGGATGCCGGCGGTCTGCTGGGCCGCCTTCTCCTCAGTCTTGGAGCCCAAAGCCCGCAGGGTTGCCCACCGACTACACGCGCCCGTGAGGCGCGTTGTGGCGGTGCCGGTCCTGCTGGTGGTGCTCGAGGAGGCCACCAGGGCCGCGGCGGGAAGTCGTGCGGGTCCAGGCGGCGGAGCGGGCGAGGCATAGTTGGCGACGCGCGTGTTGGAGGAAGAGCGAGGCCAAGGGGCTCGGGCAGCAGCGGAGGTAAGGCTCGTGCCTGCGAGTATGCGACCGCGCCACTGCCTCATCGTCTTCATGACACCGGTTCTGTTAGGGTCGTGTTCGTCCCTTGCGCAGCCTTTTCAGTTCAGCCTTGAAAAAGCCAGCACGGCGTGCTCATTGGTTGTCTAATTAATCGCCCCCACAGAGGACAGAAAAAAAAAGGCGTTTGTCGTGCGAAAAACGGTTCCAATTGCTCAATACACCGAGCGAGATGCGACTCACTGTGCACTGCAAAATGAGCGATTTAGAGGGCCTAGGACCATTGCCAGAGTGTATCGTTAAAAATACACTGGCAAAAAACAAGAACCGGTTTCTGCCTAGGTTGGGCACCCAAACCGGTTTCTCCCTCGCGTGCTGGTTTGTAACTAGTGCCACTGGTCTCAACCTAGATGCGATCTGGGTTGAAAGCAGTTCAGGTTTCGGGCTGGTTTTCGGCCCAGGGCGGTGCCAAGTGGGAAGTGGGTTATTGTCGAGTGGTAGCTGGGTGGCGTTGGTGGTTGGCGCTGGCGATGGCGTGTCGATGATGGTCGGCAGTGATGGTAGGCGGCGGCGGGCGGTCGGCGGTGGCGGTCGGAGGCGGTGATGGTCATTGATGGTCGGCGGCGATGGTCAGTGACGATGGCAGTTGTAGATGGTCAGCGGCGATGGTCAGCGGCGGTGATGGTCGGCGATGATCGGCGGCGATGATTGCGATGGCGTGGTAGGCGGTGAGGATTGGCGTTGGTGGTTGGCAATTGTCGGCGGTGGTCGGCGGTGGTGGTCGATGGTGGTCGATGGTTGGAGGCGATGGCGGTCAGCGATGGTTGGCGGTGGTGGTCGGCGTTGGAGGTCAAGGCCTTGTCATCACCCCTGCAAGCAAACGCGGTTAGAAAAAAAGAGATAAGATCTGCGAGCCACAGCACAAGGTCCGTAAGTTTTTGAGGCAGCAGAGGAAGGCGGTCTTGAGCTTGCGTGCGCTGGGTACCTTGTCCCAGGAGAACATCACCCCTTGCTTGTGCGCCTCACTCACGAAGCCCTTGCCCGCCGATCTGGCCAGCGTTTTAATCGCCTGCATGACGCCATCGTTGCCCATGCTGCACAGAGTTGGGGGCAACATGGCTCTATGAGAACCTGGTGTGGGTTCTTCTGCTTGGTCATCCCGACCTCGAAGATGTGGGAGTCCTTGCTGGCACTGCATCCCTTGGACAGTGTAGGCTTGGCCTTCTTTGCCAGTCTGCCAGACTGCTTGCCCATCACTCTCTTCCTTGTGGTGATGTGTGCACCACTCATACCCTCACTGGAAATATTGCAACTGCAGGACATGTGAACCAACAGAGATCATTACCCCACCCCCCACATTTTTCCATTTGTTCTAATTTCATCATTCTCTGCACAAGATGTGCATGATTCACCTTCAAGATGTCCAAGAGAACAGACCAACCCACATGATTGTGCAACCTGTGCAAAGGGGAAATGTCCCATCGCCATGCAGCACAGCACTACATGACTGTTCAACACAAAGCAGCAGAGGCAAGACTTGCAGGTGCGCCTCTGCCTCACCACCCTTGCTGTGCTACCCTTGCTGCCCTTGCCATCACTCTTCCCCTTGCTGCCCTCACCACCCTCATTGCCCTCACTGCCCTCACTACACTTGCAGTGCTTGCTGCCCTTGCCACCCTCACTACGCTTGCAGTGCTTGCCACCCTTGCCACCCTCACCACTTGCTCTCTTTCACTAACATGGTGTCCTAGCATACTGGGTGCAAGGCAGCAAGCACAGCTTTGAGGGTGGCAAGGGCAACAGTGCCAAGGGCAGTGAGGGCATCACAGCCAGGGTGAGAGTGATGGTGAGGACAGTGAAGGTGATGAGGGCAAATGTGGGCTGGTGGGCTTGACCAACATCCAATTGCAGTGCTTGGCTTGGTTGATCATGGCCTTGTCTTCATTGTCAATTTTGTCCTCTGGGACAAGTGCATGTGTGACAATAAGCGAGAAAAAGAAACGGAAACATATCTCTGTGAAATTGGAAGAAGAAAAACTGAAAATTGATGAGCAAATTCGTCGGCCAATCGTCTTTCGATTTGGCTGTCGCCTGTCAGGCTGACAGCGGAGCCGTCACGTGACAGGGCGCCTTGTGCCGGAGAAGCAACCACGAGTGCGCTGGACGAGAGACCATAAGACGAAGTGGACCAGAGCGCGAGAAGAGGATGCAACAACAAGGAGAGGGTTGCAGTGGCGCCCCACATTGCATGCAGAACCGCACTTTCCCTTCTTCCGGGTTCTCCAGTGGCACACAGACCAACAACAGCAAGAAGCTCAACCAACGTCACCACCACCCCGCCGCTCACAAGCCGCAGCCAGCAGCGAGCCTGTTTGGAGGCGGCTACGCGACCAACCCGCAGTACATGTGGCGATCGGCCGCCGGATCACACCAGCTGGCACCCAACTCCAAGCGACGCTCCATGGACGCCAAGGAGGCGTTCGGACTCGACGGCAGCCTGCCCTCGCAACCCGTGGTGCCGCCGCTCGGCGGTGCCATCAACAATAACATCAACATCAGCATCAACAACACCAACAACGTTGGGCCCGGCACCGGACGACGCAGCAGCCTGCCGGGCGTGATGCCTTCATCGACGGGCGGGCTGGGTGCCTACCCCCTGCCAATCTCCCCGCTGTCCGCCGGTGGCGGGGCTGGGGCCACCGCCACCAGCGCCGCGGCCAAAAAGAAGAAGAGCGGCATCAGCGGCAAGCTGCAGCATACGCCCGAGCAGAAGGAGGCGGGCAAGGGCCGGTGGATCGTGGTGATGTCGCGGTGCATCGTGCTGTTCTTCTTCACGTTCTGCCTCGGGCTGAGCATGGCCGAGGAGCGCTTCGGGGTGCTCTCGCGCCTGGGATGCGTGTTCGCCCCGGAGAGCAACGCCGCGAGCCTGCGGCAGATGGACAAGTACATCCTGGCCGTCGTGGTGAGCTTCGGCATGAGCTTCGTGATCGACTTCCTCGGCGCCCTGTACAGCGTGTCGCGCGAGAAGCGCCTGCTCTACACGCTCTCGTCGTCGGTCCACCTCCTCGGCGGCACCACCAAGGTGCTGCTCTACCTGCGCGCCCTCCCCGTGCTGGTCGACTTTGCCGGCCGCCCGCTCTACATGGTTCACTACCTCCAGTGGTACCCACCCTTCGCCATCTTCTCCTTCTTCTCTTACCACCTTCTCCGTGGACTACACGTTACACGCCACACCCGCACCACCAAGCTTCTCTTGTCCTCCACTTACCCGCCTGTTTTCGCTTCCTTCTTTCCTTCTTCCTTTCCGGCCCCATTTACGCTTTTTATTTGCTATTTTCAATTTCTTTTTATTCCTGTTTTTATTTTTGTGGTCTTTATTTATTGTGACATGTGTGTGTGTGTGGTGTACAGGTCGTGCACGACCCCGATGCTGATCCTGCTGATCGGCCGTCTGTCGCTGGCGTCGCGGAAGAAGCTGCTGCTGGTGATGGTGCTCGACGTGCTGACGATGGTCACGGGCTTCTTCTCCTCGTTCTGCTTCAACGTCGTGTTCGTCCTCTTCTGGGGCACGCTCTCCTTCGTCTTCTTCTTCATGGTGCTCTACGGCGTGCACCACTTCATCCAGCTGGCCATCGCCCACTACCCCTCCAAGGAGCGCTCCTTCAACGGCCTCTTTGCCGTCACCGCCACCTGCTGGTCCGGTACAGTCGCCTCACCACCATTGGCCTATGGTCTTGAAGGTGTCACTGACTCACCACCATCATCATCAATTGCATGGCACTGCGCAGTGTTTCCGATCATCTGGCTGCTGGGCGCGTTCGACCTGGTCAATCCCGACATCGAGCTCTACGCCTATCTCACCATCGACGTGTCGGTCAAGGTCGTCTTCTCCGTGTTCCTGCGGCAGATCACCCTGTCGTCCATCGAACACCGTGAGGTGCAGGAGTACGAGAAGTTCAAGGTTAGTCCACCACCTCCTCCGCCATTAGCAGTTTGCCTTCCGTACCACGCTTTTTCCACCATCGGTCATGATCATCATCGCATCTGCATAGCCATCATCATCCTATATTTGTCCAATATTTAGATGTCCTTATATATCGCTATTTCGTATATATCAAGGAGGTGAGTAAACTTGAATTCATTCGAGCGACGGCGATAGCGCTAAGCTTACAGGTACCGACCCTACATCAAATTGTGCCCGCAGCGGGGGTGGTCCGCCGGCGCTTCTGTTGCTTTCCAAATTATTGAGCTTTTCGGCTCCGTTCTGTAGTTGATTCCGCAGAACTGGTTTGTGTCTTTTGTTTTGATCAACTCGAGCACTCGCGGTTTGCTGAGTTTACCCGCTCACAGATCAAGTTGCTCACGATCCTCTCTCGATCTTCTCTCGCCCACCAACCAACAGGAGGCCAAGGAGCAGGCCGAATCCCTGGCCGAGTTGCACCGACAGTTCCTATCGAACATGAGCCACGAGATTCGCACTCCTCTCAAGTACGTCTTCTTCTCCGCGTTCCTGTTGTCGAGCGCGTTCCCATCGGGCCAATTGCGGTTGCAACCGGGATGCATTAAGGCTTACCCTCATTGGCTCTATGTCCGCAGCTCCGTCATCGGGTTCAGCGGTCTCCTCATGGAGACGA
>NW_004457270.1:21566-22742 GCF_000313135.1 Acanthamoeba castellanii str. Neff | reverse complement strand
TGCGGGACGAGGTAGCGTCGCTAGGCATAACGGTCACCGTCATCGAGCCTGGAGTCTTCCGCACTGCCCTACTGAAGGAGGGAACCAACCTGGCCTCCGCTCAGCAACACATCGCCGACTACGATCAGACGCCTGCTGGTGGCGTCGCGGCCTGGCACGAACGCACCCATGGCAAGCAGTCTGGTGACCCAGCCAAGGCCGCCCAGCGCATCGTCGACGTGCTCACTCTGTCCGGTTTGGCAGCCGGACGCACCGAGATACCTGGGCGCCTGGCCCTCGGCCGGGACTGTTACGACATCATCAAGGCCAAGTGCGAGTCGTCTCTTGCTCTGATCGAGGAGTGGAAGAGCATCTCGCTCGGCACCGACTATGACGGCGTCACTACTGCCCAGTGAGCCACTGCGTGAGCAGTGTAAAACAAGTAATAAAGGGATAATCCCACACAGCAATTGGCGGTGCGGTGTATGTTAGTCCCATTAATCAGGGTATGGGTTAGCCACAGTCATTTTTACAAACACTCACAAAGGCCTATGGGAAGAAGAAGGTGGAGGAGGTGATGCGCGAGAATGGCGGAACACGCATCACCCTGGGCTATCTGCATCGCGCCGTCCACAGCGAGGAAAGCATCAATGCCCTCTTGTGTGTACCAGTGTGGATGGTCATCCCTTGGGCGCGGATGTACCCTTCCAGCTGCCTCGGGGAGAAGTGGAGTGGCTCGTCTCTAATCGTACGTTGTGCAGCGGCTTTTTCTTGTCGCCGGTCGCCATTGCTGTGGATTGTTCGTTGGCCTGGCGTGTGGAGGGAGGGTGTGGGCGGTGTTGTGGGAGATAGCGAAACTGTTGCAGACCCTCAAAATGCTCAACTGCGGAACAGTGCGCAGTGTGTCTTTTGATTGTTTTAGTTGACGAGCTGGTAGTCGCGCCTGCTGCGGACCATCCAGACAACCACGCCAATCACCACAAAGACGAAAACAGCAATGCCAACGCCACTGCCGACGATCACACCGATGACCCACGGCTTCCAGAAGTCGGAGTCGTCGTCAGCATCATGTTTGTCCTTCGTTTCGAAGGAGAACGAGAACGAGGGCTCCTTCGGGAGGGGCGACGCCCTCGGCCATCTGAAGAGTGATAAACACTCGACCGCCTTCTCGAAACGGCACGACGGCGAGCGTAGAGC
>NW_004457270.1:18119-21508 GCF_000313135.1 Acanthamoeba castellanii str. Neff | reverse complement strand
GCGCTGCGGGACGAGGTAGCGTCGCTGGGCATACCGGTCACCGTCATCGAGCCTGGAGTCTTCCGCACTGCCCTACTGAAGGAGGGAACCAACCTGGCCTCCGCCCAGCAACACATCGCCGACTACGATCAGACGCCTGCTGGTGGCGTCGCGGCCTGGCACGAACGCACCCATGGCAAGCAGTCTGGTGACCCAGCCAAGGCCGCCCAGCGCATCGTCGACGTGCTCACTCTGTCCGGTTTGGCAGCCGGACGCACCGAGATACCTGCGCGCCTGGCCCTCGGCCGGGACTGTTACGACATCATCAAGGCCAAGTGCGAGTCGTCTCTTGCTCTGATCGAGGAGTGGAAGAGCATCTCGCTCGGCACCGACTATGACGACGTCACTACTGCCCAGTGAGCCACTGCGTGAGCAGTGTAAACAAGTAATAAAGGGATAATCCCAGCAATTGGCGGTGCGGTGTATGTTAGTCCCATTAATCAGGGTTTGGGTTAGCCACAGTCATTTTTACAAACACTCACAAAGGCCTATGGGAAGAAGAAGAAGAAGGTGGAGGAGTTGACGACGTTGAAGATGATGACGGCAAAGACGAAGACGTTGAGGGCGTGGAGGTGATCAGGAAGAGGAAGAGGGCATTGATGCTTTCCTCGTTGTGGACGGCGCGGTGCAGATAGCCCGGGGTGATGCGTGTTCCGCCATTCTCGCGCATCACCTTGTCCGCCAGCACCAGCAGTTCCCGCACCAGAAACTCTGCTCGCGCGCGTGCGGGGTGCGTTGTGTGCAGGGTGGTGAGTGCGCCACTCACTCGATGGCCAGCAGGAGAGAGAACTGCGTACGCAACACCGCGGCGAGGAAGTGTTGAGTTGTGGTGCGCGTGGGGAGATGGGGATTGTGTGTACCGGTGTGGGTGGTCATCCCTTGGGCGCGGATGTACCCTTCCAGCTGCCTCGGGGAGAAGTGAAGTGGCTCGTCTCTAATCGTACGTTGTGCAGCGGCTTTTTCTTGTCGCCGGTCGCCATCGCTGTGGATTGTTCGTTGGCCTGGCGTGTGGAGGGAGAGTGTGGGCGGTGTTGTGGGAGATAGCGAAACTGTTGCAGACCCTCAAAATGCTCAACTGCAGAACAGTGCGCAGTGTGTCTTTTGATTGTTTTAGTTGACGAGCTGGTAGTCGCGCCTGCTGCGGACCATCCAGACAACCACGCCAATCACCACAAAGACGAAAACAGCAATGCCAACGCCACTGCCGACGATCACACCGATGACCCACGGCTTCCAGAAGTCGGAGTCGTCGTCAGCATCATGTTTGTCCTTCGTTTCGAAGGAGAACGAGAACGAGGGCTCCTTCGGGAGGGGCACGCCCCCGGCCATCTGAAGAGTGATGAACACTCGACCGCCTTTCTCGAACGGCACGACGGCGAGCGTAGAGCTGGCGTTGGCCTTGTCCAAGTTGACCATCTGGGCGTCGGCCCCGCATCCGATCGTCAGCAAGTCAAAGACCGAACCGACGGACCGATTGGTGTGATGGTCGGAGCTATTAATCAGGATGACCACCTCGCTGACGTTGTTGGGCAGGTCGATCGAGAAGTACTGGGTGCGGGTGGAGGGAACGGGCACGGCTTCCTTGGCGACGACCGAGACGACGTCGGTCAGGTCGACCCGAACGGTCGCGTTGACCTCGATCACTTGGTTGGCACTGAAAGCCGCCCGGGCGTCGAGGGGCACGCCGAACATGTCCACGAGCTCGCAAGGGCCGAAGTAGTCGACGAAGGTGCGGGGCAGGGAGGTGTTGGCCGGGGCCGGCAGGACGGTGTGCGTCGGTCCCACGAAACCTTCCTCGTTGTTGCCCACGGGGTGGGTGAGCGAGTGGTCGAAGCGGAGTTGGGCGGGGTCGGAGTTGTTGACGCGGAGGTGGTTGATGGTGGTCGTGGAGATGACGGAGTAGGCGGGGGAGGTCGAGTTGAACTTGAGGGAGATGGCCACGGCCAAGTGCTCGGCTGCGGTGGTTTTGAACTGGCCGGTCCAGGAACGGGTTTCGTTGGCGCGGGAGGGACATGCGAGGCCCAAGACGAGGACCAGCAAGCAGGAGAGCAGGAACGACGAGGAAGAAAGTACCGCTGCGCCCATGCTGTGTACGAAAAAATTAGAAAAGCAAAAACACAGTCCGTTTTATCTGCACAGCGGCGGGAAAACTGATACCTCTTTTCCTCAGCCTTTTGGGCTCAGCAGCCCGATAGGTAAATTTACTTGTTCTGTATATTTTCTTTGTACTGCATGGCACGCCACATAATGCACACACATCCCCTGAGGCAACCTTGGTGAGTGGTCATGGATGTGAGACAGCAATCATCATGAAGGGAGTGAAACAAAGCATGATGGCAGTAGAACATTGATGACCACTCACCCCCCCCCCAATGCTGGGTGCACAATGATTTGTGCTTGCACCAGAGAGGCAGGTATACATCAAGGCACACCAGGTGGGCTTGCTTTGTCCTGGGCATGTGCACAAGCAAAGCAGGCCAGGTTAAGGATCAAAGACATTGTGTGTTGCAATGGCTACAGAGCCACCAGGACCATGGACAGAGGAGGCATTCCTGAAGGTGTCTCAACAGGCCAAGATGGATTGCACACACCACTGGGCCTTGGCTGATGCTCATTGCTACAACCAAGGCAATGCTGGTGAGGGGTGGGTCAGTTCATTGACAGTGGATGAGTGGCTGGTGCTGCTTTGTGACCCCTTTTGTAACAGCCATGACATGCAACCCAGCACCTGTCATGTCATACCAGGTGGTTGGTTCCAAGAGGATGACTGTCTTGGAGGTGCCTTGGCAGGTCATGCTTTGGCTACACCAGGAACAAACAGAAAACACTGTCCCCATCATTGGTACCAAGAGTGGCCATTTTTTTTCTGGCTGTTGCAGATGGGGGGGGAATCATAGTTGCCTGCCTAACTTGCTTACACCACCCCTTTGCAAGTTGCCTACTAAGCCCAGTTTTCTTGTGGCTTTCTGTTGGGAGATTGAATGAGCCATAGAATGTCCTTGTGCACCTCCCTTGCCACATGGTGTGGGTTGGTGCACATAGACACACCTAAATAAAGGGTGCTGCAGGGGGGCTGCCAGTTTTTTCTGCACATGGTTGGCATGCAGCAGCAAAAATGTGACATATGGCTGTCCTTGGGTGTGTTGGCAAGTAATGAGATTCCTTAGTGTAGTGGATGAGCAGCCAGGAAATCAATTCAACAATGTGTGGTTTATCACTGGCTGTTCCACTGCTTGGGCAAGGAACTAGTGGTTGCCAGTCTCAAGTGTGACCACAAGGTCTTTGCCATGGCCTGCTCTGCTACTACACAGGCTAAGGATGCAATTTGGCACTGATGCACTTGAATTGAA
>NW_004457270.1:9456-17812 GCF_000313135.1 Acanthamoeba castellanii str. Neff | reverse complement strand
GCAGCAAAAATGTGACATATGGCTGTTCTTGGGTGTGTTGGCAAGTAATGAGATTCCTTAGTGTAGTGGATGAGCAGCCAGGAAATCAATTCAACAATGTGTGGTTTATCACTGGCTGTTCCACTGCTTGGGCAAGGAACTAGTGGTTGCCAGTCTCAAGTGTGACCACAAGGTCTTTGCCATGGCCTGCTCTGCTACTACACAGGCTAAGGGTGCAATTTGGCACTGATGCACTTGAATTGAATGTTACTCAACTGCTTCCCAAGCTCAAGCACACTGTGTTGATATATGACTGAGTGGACATACTGGTCAACAACACAGGTTACGTGCTGCAGGGTGCCATTGAAGCCACTACAAGTCTGGAAGAGACTCTGGCTCAGTGCAACTGTGTCAACCTCCTCAATGTCACCCAGGCTTTCCTACTGTACATGTGTGAACTGAGTACAACATAAAAATAACAAACCCCAGGGTTTGGGTTGGCCACAGTCATTTTCACAAATACTCTGGCCTATGAAGAAGAAGGTGGAGGAGTTGACGACGTTGAAGATGATGACGGCAAAGACGAAGACGTTGAGGGCGTGGAGGTGATCAGGAAGAGGAAGAGGGCATTGATGCTTTCCTCGTTGTGGACGGCGCGGTGCAGATAGCCCGGGGTGATGCGTGTTCCGCCATTCTCGCGCATCACCTTGTCCGCCAGCACCAGCAGTTCCCGCACCAGAAACTCTGCTCGCGCGCGTGCGGGGTGCGTTGTGTGCAGGGTGGTGAGTGCGCCACTCACTCGATGGCCAGCAGGAGAGAGAACTGCGTACGCAACACCGCGGCGAGGAAGACTGCAGCGCCTGGACAGTCAACGTAGATCAGTGCGTTGCGTCGCGTTGAGGTGAGTGGGGAGATGGGGATTGTGTGTACCGGTGTGGGTGGTCATCCCTTGGGCGCGGATGTACCGTTCCAGCTGCCTCGGGGAGAAGTGAAGTGGCTCGTCTCTCGCCGGCGGAGAGTCGACAGACACCTCCACCGGCGGCGGCACAACGCCGCCATCTGCGTTCGATGCGCGTACAGCTTGACGACCGCCTGTTCGCTTGGTCGACGGCGCGCTGTGCACGGAGCGATGGTTACACGCAAGAGAGTTTTGAGTTGCCTTGCGTCTATGCGGACGGACAACACGTACGGTGGCCAGAGAACCGGTCAAACAAGTGCTCACCGCCTCCTGGAGCTGTGACCGAGCCAGCACCTTGCTGGGGAAAGCCGCCTCTCTTGCTTTCTGTTGGTTGGTTGCTCGAAAACAGTTTAAAATGGCATTAAACGCAGGCCAGGGCAGCAGGCAAGAGAAAGGGGGGGGGGCGAAGCCGGGTACCTGTACGAGGCGAGTGCAGATCTCCAGGGCGAAGGTGTCCAGTACCGTAATGGCCTTGTTGGAGATGCGGGAGTCCTTGCCCAGCGCAGACTGCATCACCAGCCAAATGGGCGTCTTGAACTGGAGCCTTCCGGAGGGCACCGGTTGGGGTCTCGCCAGACGAGGCCTCTTATGTGTGCTCTTCATTGTTCGTGGGTTGTGTGGCGTTTGGTACCACTCCCTCGGTTATACAAAAGAAAGAAAACTAATTTCATTTTTCCTTCTTCATTCTTGTGTGCACAATGGCGGAGAGTGAGTCCTACGCAGTCACAACTCGGCGACTACGCAAGCTCTTTGCCATCCTGGACGACGACGAAAATGGCAAACTTGATGTTCGTCTTACTGGCTGCCCACTTCACTCTTGCCCTTGGCGACTGGGTGTTGACCAGTGGCGTTCAGGCAGAAGAGCTGAAGGTGATCCTGAACGAGCAGAGCGGCCACAACTTCTCTGACACTCAGATGCGCGGTAAGTAACCCCCCCTATACGTCGGGGGGGCAAACGCCTTCGCTCTTTGTCGCCTACGCGCTTTGGTGGAACTTATTTTCTGGTTTTGCCAGTCTTGGTCCAGTCTGTGAGCAGCACAGGCAAGTACAAGAAGCTCAAGTTCGACGAGTTCCTGGAGCTTATTGCCTACACGCACAAGGTAGGCACTTGATTCTTGCATGACCAACAGCCACTGCAGCTTGGTCACCACTGGTGCAGGTCAAGCGTATCTCAGCAAGTTTGACTCTGACGATAGCGGACACATTGACCACGCGGTTCTTTGCCCATCAAACTATGTTGTTGTCTCGCGCCTTTGCTTCGTTCATCTAAGCTCTGGATAACAGGAGCTGGAGGAAGCTCTCAGTGCGGTTGGCCACAAGTTCAGCCGTGATCAGATCAAGCTGTTCCTCCACATGGTCCGTCCTGTTCCATCCTTGTTCGTGCGCGTGGTCAATCGTAACTCAAGCCGGCTCCCCACTTTCGTTTGCCAGGTTGACGAGGACGACTCTGGATCGATTGGGTGCGTTTGCGTCGAGCTGGCGTTGTTGCTTAATTTGATGCGCGCTGCCGCTTTCTCTCATCTTGCTCTCTGTCCACTTCAGGTACGAGGAATTCTTTCAGCTGGAGTTCTTCCTCAAGCGGGCCGAGACCATCTTTGAGGCCGCCGACGATGGTATGGCGCGCATCTCGGCTTCCTCCCTAAACCCAAGGGTCCAACGTGTGCCTAACGAACTGATCGACCGCGCCCACCACGCCCACCCAAAGACGGATCTGGCGAGCTCTCGTTTTCCGAACTCAAGGAACTCCTGCCCGTCGTGGACGTCGAAGCCAAGAATGACTCCGAGGTGCGGTTCCCCTCTCGAGCGCTCGAGTTGGTGGCGCCTCCCGATTGCCTCACGCGCGCGCGTGTGCACAAACGTTTCTGTTGGCGATGCAGGTGAGGCGCATGATGAAGGCATTGGACAACGACGGCTCGGGCAAGCTCTCCTTCGAGGAGTTTGTCAACCTGCTCTTCTGTCTCATGTACGACATCGAGCCCTGAAGAACAGGGAAGAGCCGGGGCTGTGAAGTGTCGATCTGTTTTAATATATTGCCGACCGTCGACAGGGGTGGCCAACAGAAAGTCGACAACTCGAGTGGGTTGTACTTTGCCGCTGGTTGCACACCCCGGAGACGAAGAGAAGAAGATTTGATTTGGACTGAACCAACGGAAAGGAAGAAAGAACTGAACAACAGATGGAAAGGATGAGGCCCGTGCTGGCACGGGAGCTGAAGACGGAAATGAAGTCGGAGGTCCACCGGCGAAAGATGTTGGAGGGCAAGAGCCTGTCGCTGGTCTTCGTCAGCGGCTTCTACGGGGCGGGCAAGACCGCCGTTATCAAACAAGCCCTCGGTGATGTGCGCAACCAGAGCGTGCGCACCCTGGTCCTCGTCAACTCCTCCCACCAACGTACCCCTCCCCCCTTCACTTGAGTTAGCCATTGTTGTCTCCTTTTATTTCGCTTTCGCTTTGTGGCTTCGGCTTCGTTCTTTTTTGTTATTCTCTGATAATTATTACCATAATGATTACCAATATTATTTAATATTTGCATTTGATTTGTTAATCTCTGAGCAAAAGTAAAAGAATGATAATGAGGTTTAGTTTTGTGTGTTTCTCGTAAGGGAGCACTAACGCGACGGTACATGTGGCGGCACGCACAGAGAGCGCGGACATAGACGTTTATGTGCTGCAGAGCGAGTGTGCAGCGAGGGGGCTGGCCAACGTCACTGTACGTCACGATTCTCAAAGCGCACTAGTTGATAACACTCGGTCTCACACACGTAATGTAATACCACATCACTACCAGGTGAGGTCTTTCATCACTCCAGTTCCATTATCGGACCCTCGTGGATTCCCCCTCCTGGCCAAGGCACCCTTTCTTCTCTCGTCTCGCCTGCTTGCGAGAAACAATGAAACTGTTGGACGACGCAAGGTTGGTCGTTACTCACACATTTGCGTTGTTTGTCGTGTTCGTTTTCGTGTTTCTTCCCTGAGCACAGGAGGTGAGCGAGCTGGCCGCCAGTGCCCTGTACGATTACCTGATCGTCGAGACCGCAGGCGAAACGGATCCCATTGCCCTGGCGCAGGCGTTTGAGGCTCCCCAGGCGGCCGCCAACAGCCAAAAGCTGTCTGACCTCGCACGAGTGCGTTGTTTCTCTTTCATTACTGCTCTCTTCACTGGCACATACGGCTTCGCACTGACATCGAGCAATTAATTGGGTGGTAATTGGGCTACACAGCTAGACGCGTTGGTCACGGTCGTGTCCTGCACAGGGTTCTTTGACGCCTACGAAGCCTCGGACCCCGCATTGAGGTGATCATCTCGCCTCCTCGCTCTGCGCTTGGGACGCGGCTTCATTATATTATTTATTATTAATTTATTTAACTTTTATTGCTTGTATGTGATAGGGAGCTGCATCGTCAGCAGCTCTCCTTCGCGGACCTGATCGTCCTCAGCAAACCCGACGGTCTCGGCCTGAACCAGAATACCATCAGTGGTGAGTTGGACCCCAGAGCCAGATTTCCCAAGCTTGAACTGACCAACTGATCGACTCTCTCTCTCTCTCTGATCAGAAATCGAAAAGGAGATCAAGGAGAAGGCGAATAAGAGCGCGCGGGTCATTGTGGCAAAGCACGGCAGCCTTGGCGAGGAACATAACATACTATTCACGGGCCTCTACTCGGTGAAGAAGGCGGCTAAGCACGACGCGTGGGAGACACAGCGTAGCCCGCTTCAGCCAGGTACATGCACATTAGGACCGCCACACAGGCTATGATACTATTACCACTGAGAGCGCTGATCTGGCCTGCCTTGCCTTGTCGCCTTTTATCATTATAGTGTGCACGCACATGTGGAGTTTCTTCACTCAAACCCCGTTCCACGCTACTCGACTCCGAAAGATTTTGTACAGTAGAGCCGGGGAGTTGGTATCCAACACTCGCATCAAGGTACGCACCACATCTGTCCAGCATCCCGTTTCTGCCAAATGCGCGCGTGTCGCATGTTGCGCGGATCGTCCATAAACGTTGACAAACGCCGCGTCACCACTATGCAGGGACTGCTGTGGATTGCGGCGCCCGGAAAATACAACCGATTTGGCCTGTGGTCTCACACGCCTGTGGATAGCGGCACGCCCGTTGCTGGTACGCTTTCTCTGTTGTATGATGACACTCTCACAATTCAATTCCAATTCCAATAACTAATCTCTGCACTACAGCCGGCACGAATTGGATCGCCGATGTCGCGCCCAGCCAATGGACCGACCAGGAGAAGCAGGCAGTCGGTGCGGCAACACATCTTCCCGCCACCACAGTTGCATTTGCTTGAAGGGCTCACAATTCGTTGCCACACGAAACGTTAGAGTCGTGGAGCAGCGAGGTGGGCGATCGGCAGCAGCTGATCGCGTTCATGAGCGACAAGCCCATCAACGAGGTCATGCTCAAGCGGCTGCTCGAGGCCTGCCTCGTGAAGCCCACCGACGGCGTCCGCATGGAGCTCACCGCCATCTCCCGGAACGACGACCAAGGTACGGGGCGCGCCCCCTCACTATCCCTCGCTCGGCGATTGTTTGCGGTCAATTTTTCATGCTCACTCTGCGGTTGGCGGGGCGCACCACAGCTGCCATCCGCATCGACTTCCCTGCGGGCTACGTCGACGAGTTCGAGTCGTGGCCACCCGTGCGCCCGCGAAAACCGCTCCACCTCAAGGAACTCAATTCGCTGGACGTCTTTGTGAAATCACTCAATGAGGTACCGTGTCGGTTCCCTGTGTTGCAATTGCCCTGTTGCTCTCAGTGACTGACCGTGCTCTCGCACTTGCACTTGGCTTTCGGCTGTAGACGTTGACGAACCTCAAAAACATGCTCTCTGGCTTGGCTCTGCGAGCGCTCGATGCCATCGGCAAACCGCAAGACGGTACGAGTTTCATGATTTTAACTCCGAGCAGCGGTTGGATACCTAAAGCTTTGCCCCGTGTGACATGTGCAGAGGAGCGAGTGCGTCAGGAGATGCGAGGCGGAGCTATGGAGACCTACAAGTTGGTCGTGGTCGTGGTGAAGCCTTTCGTGGATGCCAACATGTGGCGGAAGGGCCTGGCACAGCGTTTGAGCAACCTCGAGGAGAGGACGCAAGAGGTACAGACCCTCGCCACCGTCATTGCGATAGGGTGCTTACATAAGAGCTCGCAATGTGTCGTGTGGGGTGTTACACAGACTCAGAAAGCCATCCTGGTGGTAGTACGGAACACCAAGGCTCTGCTTGCGCACGAGATCACCGAAAGCGAGTACCGGGAGACCGCCAAGGAGGTGGCCGAGATGATGCAGAAGAGCATGACCGGGCTCGTCTCGCTGGCGGTGCAATTGTACAAGGCCATCCGAATCGCCGAGGAGAAGAGAAAAGAGACCGAGGTACTAGCACACGACACACGACACACGACACAAAAAGGTCGAATGATGTTCTGACACGTCGCATGTGATCGCAGGCCAAGGTCACGATGAGTGTGAGCACCCTGGCGTCTTCGTTGGACACTGTCGAGGTGGCCGTCGACATGGGCGACAAGTTCGTCTTCGACGAAGCCACCAAGGAGTGCGTCGCATCGGCGACGCATCTGTCCGTCGAGGCCGGCAAGTACGTAACCTCAACTCTGTAACTAGACTTGGATCGTTCTCTGCGGCAAATTTTAACTCCGAAACGCGAGCGCAGGCTGCAGCTGCTGGAGCATCAGCTGTCGCTGCAGGAGCTTCTGCTCGACTTCGTGCAGAAGGGCAAGGAGCTCGATTTCAGCCCGCCCGCTCCGCCGCCCCCGCCCGGCCAAGATTTCTACGCCGACCTCAACCTCGACGCGGCCAAGCGCACCGACGACGAGCTCAAGGTACGCTCCTGTCTTGCTGCAATCCGCGGGTGGGGTCACAGCTGAAGGCATGCAATGATACAGGACTCGCAAGACAAGCACAAGACCAAGTCATTCTTCACGCTGCGCGGCAGCAAGGACAACGTGAGCACGGAGCCGTCGACGATGCGCCAGGCCAAGGTGTCGCGCTGGAAGACGGCCCGCAAGAAGCTGAACGAGGCCGCGAAGCACTCGGTCGATGCCATCTACCAAAAGCTCAAGAGCGAGGAGGTATGGCGATGTTCGTGTGCCTCACACAAGTACGCGCTTTGCCTGATGGTTCTTCCATTCGGTAACAACAGGTTCTTGATTACTCGGTTGAGGGCAGCACGGCTGACCTGAACGTGGCGCGCGACGACGTCGAAGAGGGTACGCGCCGCATAAACTAACACGGCGCCTGCTTTACTAATACATATACGTCGTAATTGCCACTCAACCAGATGCGGTGCCTCGCGCCCGGAGCCAGCCCGTCGCGCGATTCAGTGATAGAATGGAACACGTAATCATGGAGCTTCAGGTATAGCCCTCATACAGCGTCGACACTGGCGTTGAGTTTGCTGCGCTTCTTGTTTCGACTCACGCGCCATTCTTCACTTTGAACTGTAGCGCGCGGTCCTCGCGTTCATTCCGGCTGCGCAGAACTACGCGCTCAGTGCGTCGGCAGATAAGGCAGCACTGTTTGCGCAGTCCAAGACCGACCTGTTTTCATGGGTCAAGTCGGCCACCGTGATGACGATTGGCGTACGTTCACATTCTTCGCACGAACCACGGCTCACTGATTACCTCAACTCATTGCGCGGCTGGGCTCTCAGACTCTGATTCGTGCGGAGGACCTCGACTTTCCGGGCACCACGCTCACGCCCGACGCCATGGGCAAGATTCTGGGCACGGCCATCGCTGCTCTCGACAAGTATTCCAAGTATGCGATACCACACACACCGCACACGACACGACACGCACACGCACACAACACGACACACGCACGACACGCACGCACACGATTCTCATTCACCTTCGCAACAGTACGAGAGGCCAGGTGAACGAGAGTGCCATCACAGCGGCTCGCGAGGCGGGCGGCACTCAAGCCCTTCAGGTCGAAGAGCTGCTCTGGGAGCAGATTGCGGACGAGTCGAGTAAGACGTCAACCATCATCTTGCAGATGCTGTCGGCGCTCAAGGTGATCAAGGTGGCATCAACCCCAGAACAAGGTGCGTTCGCCACTCAACATATCGCAATGCAACGCAACGCAACGTTTGCGCTTATTGCTCACTCTTTCTGTCGCGTCCAGCCACGGTTCTTTACTTGCCGGCGACGGTGGTCACACTGTGCAGCACCATCCAGCGCCTGCAGGACCTTGTCGAAACCGCCGCGCTTCTATCGCTCCGCTCCAAGTGGGCCGACGCTCAGGCACGCACACGAACACGCACCGCCGCACACGCCCATGCGCACCCACCACCTCACATGTACATGACGCTAACTCAAACCTGTGCGTGCAGGAGGGCGGACACTTCGGTCGCGTGAGGCGCAGCATTATGGATGGTAAGGACAAGG
>NW_004457270.1:0-8197 GCF_000313135.1 Acanthamoeba castellanii str. Neff | reverse complement strand
GCTGTCGGAATTCATCGATCAGCTCTCCCAGCATTCCAACAAGGTTCACCCTCCCGCTCAGTCCTCCTCCACCCATCACACAGTTTTTAACTCCGAGGCCCCTTTATTCTCAGACCATTCGGTTCACGGCGGACGCTCTGCGACGATCGTGCGAGATCAAGGTACGTTTGACCGTTTGGCCTCTCCGTACGGCTCTCGGAATTGGTAGCCTAACGTGTTGCCATCTCCATCAGAGCCGGCAAAGCAGGAAGATCGACATCCTACGCGAGCTCAAGGTACGTACTTTCTGAGTAGTCACGGAGGAGAAAGAGGCTGACCTGAAGGGTAAACGTCGTCACAGCCGCCTGCAGTGCTCTCGTTCTCGAAGATGTTTCTGGAGCTCAAGTCCGTCGAAGTGGCGGAACAGATGACCCTGATCGACTTCAACATGTTCAAGAGCATCCGGGTATTGATTGGACCCTTTGCCTCTATTGAGAGCGGATGACTGACCAACTAATGCATCGGGTCAACAACAACAACAACAACAACAACAACAACAACAACAACAACAACAACAACAACAACAACAACAACAACAACAACAGCCACAAGAGTTGCTGAGCGGGGCATGGAACAAGGAGCCGCTCAAGTACCGCGCGCACCACGTCATCAACCTCATCAGTACGCCACGGCTCCCGCAATGTTTGCGCCTTGCGTTGCGCATGTATGTGACGCTGTGAGCACAATCCCCAACCGCGTTATTTGGTCCGGACATACAGATCGGGCCAACTCCGTGTCGCTCTGGGTGGCGGGCATGATTCTGCTGCAACCCACCTCCAAGACGCGCCGCAAAATGTTCTCCAAGTTCGCAGTCGTGGCAGCGGTACGCCACGCCTGCCCACTACTGATCGATTCAAAGTCACTGACATGGCCGACTTCACACAACACAGCAATTGAGGCAGGTGCACAACTACCACAGCCTCATGGCGATCATTTCAGGACTCAACTTGTCTGCCGTCAGTCGGCTCAAGACCGTGAAGGAGGACAAAGCCAACAAGGTGCACATCTTGAAGCTTACAGCGCACCATCACATTTTAGCTCAACCGTGTGCGTGGGCGTACCAGGTGGTGAACCAGCTGGAGGACTTGATGAATCCCGAGGCGTCGTTCAAGAAATACCGCGACGCCCTTCAGTCAGCCGCACCGCCCACCATTCCATTCGTGTACGGATTAGCTCCTTGGGGGAAGGGACCACTGTGGAATATAACTCCTGGGCTGACCCTCTCTGGTGGTGGTGGTTCGCACAGTGGCGTGTACCTGAGCGATCTCACGTTCATGGAGGACGGCAATTCGGACACGCTCGAGGGGCTGATCAACATCAACAAGCGCCGCATGGTCTACAACATCATCGAGAGCGTGCAGCAGTATCAGCTGGTGCGCTCCCACCCTCACTCATTCGTCATCACATCATCATCCATCTAACTCGCTGCCTGTTCGCACCTTCCAACGACAGACGTGCTACACGTTTGAGAAGCGGGAGCCGCTGTACACGTTCCTCGCCGAGCTGCCGGTCCTGAGCGAGGCCGACCTGTTCACGCTCTCCCTGGCCCGCGAGCCGCGCGAGAAGCCGGTCACCGGCAAGACCATCCGCGGCACCACCATCAGCACCCCGGCGGCCATCAACACCACCATGCCCAGTGCGTTGCCGCCTCTTTATTTAATGTCGACGCGCTGACTGACCAATCTCTGTGATCAGGCGGGAAGACGGCGGCCTCGATGCCGGAGCCCACGTTGAAGGACGCGGCCTCGCGGGACTACAAGACGATGCGCTACGGGAGCACGTCGACGACCGAGCAGAAGCAGAGCCAGCTCAACTCGCCACCGATCACTTCAGCCTCGGTGCCCAATCTCAAGCGCGTCATGAACCCCCACCAATCCGACGCCCTTCTCAAGAACGCCAACGCCGCCTTTCCGACCCGCTCGGGCCTATCGGCGTCGGCGTCGGCAGCCGCCTCGCCATCATCGCCGCCGGCTGCCACCACTCCCAACCTGGGCTCGCAGCTGTTGCAACGCGGCACGATGCCGTCGCGCTCCATCTCGCTGCCGCCCGACGAGCCGGAAACGAACGGACCTCGGCGCGCGTTTGCGTTGGCCTCGTCGGCGCCCTCGTCCCCTGTCAACCCGTCGTCGCCCACGGCCTGCCCCAAGCTGGCCCAGCGCCGCCCGCCGCCCACGCCTCCCACGGCCACCAGCCCCGCCACTTCGGCGCCGCCGGAGGTGGTCAACCTCAGCTCGCCGCCGGCGCGGGTGGCGTCAGCCTCAGCCCTGGCCTCTCCGCCGCCTCGGCCGTCGCGCACCACGTCGCCCTCCTTCATCTCCTACCCGCCACGGAGGTCGCCCAACGACACGTCGTGAGAGCCAACCGGCACAAGCAGCACCCCTGACTATCTGTAGTCTGTTTCAAGCCAGGATGTTGTTTTTATTTTTGTCTGCGAGATTGCCAACTCCGAACGAGCTCCGGTTGGAGAGGATCAAATGAACGCGAACTGTTTCCTTCATTTTCTTTAGTTCCCCAACAAGCATCCACCAAGGGGAAGGAAGAAGATGATGAGGATGAGGCGGGGGTGTACCATGCTCATGGGCCTCCTGGTGGTGATCTCTTTGCTGACCCTCCTCGGGGCGGGCTTCGCACAAGGCGCCTTGGTGGCCTATTACCCCTTCGACAGCACGTGTTCCTCTCTTTCAACCTATCAAATAAATAGAATAATCATAATAATATATCTAACTATTTCTTGCTCACTTAATGATACTCGTGCACAGGTGACTACAGCGGCCTGTCCGGCTACTGCCTCAACACCGTACCCGGTACCTCTTCTTCTTCTTCTGTGCTTGTTCCCTCCTTCTTCTTTTTTCTTGCCTTGGGCGCGGCACGTGCATTAAGGCGTGTATGGGGCACAGCGGGGTGACGCACGCGATATCATTGACGCCCATAGCCTGTTGTTGGGGGTTCGGTCTCTTCTTGCCACACAGCTGGCAAGGCAGCGAGCGGCGCGGCCCTATCTGCTGAGGGCAAATTCGGGAGTGGCGTGGCGCTCACAAGCTCTTCCAGCAATGTCCGTAAGTGCCCAACTAGCGCAGTGTGTGTCGTGTGTCGTGTGTCGTGAGTCGTGTGTCGTGTGAGGGCATGTGTGTGCCTGACAAAGACGAATGGGCGGGTGCAGTGATTAGTTCGTTGAACCTATTCCCACGTTCGGACTCGTCTCAGTTCTCGGTGGCCGCTTGGATCAAGCTGGCCTCCACCACCAGCTACGTGCCTCGCGTGATCGCACAGAGGCCCGGCACCCTGCGGTTCCAACTCATCACTTCCACCTCCTCCGCCTTCTCGTCCTTCTACGCAGTATCACTCCCCTCAATGCACACATCACGCACACACCGCACACGCACCACCGCACGCACGCGCTGATAGTTTTGTTTTGTCGGCACATATCAGCTGTCCTGCAAGATCGTGTTCTCTTCGCTGGAGACGACGACGGACTCGAGCTTCGAGTACCCCAGGACGTCGACGGACTGGACGCACGTCGCTTGCGTCTATAACTCGTCGCACCTGTGCGTCGCCATCAACGGCACCATGCGCGCTTGCCGCCCAGGTACGCGTGCCATGTACATAGGTGCGCGTACGTGTGCGGTGGCACTGACGCACGTAAAGCCTCGGCGCCGCAGATCACGACCAGTAGCTTGCAGCTGTATGCGGGGCTCACCACGGACAGCCTGCGAGGGTACATGGACGAGCTCAAGTTCTACGACCACGGCCTTACGCCCGGTGAACTCGAACTGCTCAACAAGGGCACCGCCGCCAACGACGCACCCGCTGCCACCATAAGTACGTTGTACGATGGCGCGTGCGTGTGCGCGTGTGCGCGTGTGCGTGCGGTGGTGTGTGTTGTGCTAAACTCTGGGTGAATGTATGCAGCTGCGGAGGGGATAGGGAATGGCACCAGCTGGAACGTTCCGACGCTGTCCAACCTGGTGGTCAACGCCACGGGCGTCGACCAGCAGATGGCCTACTCGGGCGATCCGGGCACCGAGCTCTGGTACACGTGGACCGTCCTCAGCAGCGCCTGCGAGATCGCCGAAATCAGCAACACGTCGGTCCAGGCCCCGAAGCTCATGCTCAACAACCTGGGCGCATTCGAGGTTTGTCGTCCCCTCTCCATTCATGACGACTTCCTGCGACTCTGACTTGTATTGACTCGATTTGCGTGATGACGTCATCAGCTTCGGCTGTGCGTGACGGACGGCGAGCTGTCGTCGGCCGCTGCGAGCGTGAGCGTGCTGGCGACGGCGAGCACGCCGGCGATCCTGTCGCAGCCCGACGGACCCAACCTGAACGTGCCCCTAGGCGCGGTGGACTTTGAGGTGGTGGTGCTGGCCTCGGGCCTGCCGCGCCCGACCTACCAGTGGCAGTACCTCACGCTCGTGCCGGTCAACGCCACAGCCAACTCAACCACTCCCGACAGCAACGACACGCTGGTGAGGCGCAGCAGCGGCAGTGACGACGAATACGACCAGTCGTTCTACGCCGACTGGGCGCCCCAGTACCGGGTGGTCAGGGCCAGCAACGGCACCTTCACAGAGGTACGTGGGTGAGCTCGAGCTACAATCAGCCCTAGGACGCAGAATAAGAGTTTCGATGTGGTCCGCGCGCGTTCACATGTGTGTAGGTGTGGAACAACATCGCCGGGGCGACGGAGAGCACGTTCTACATCAACGGGACGGACGAGTTCGCTGGCATGGTGATTCGCTGCCTGATCACCAACAGCGCCAACTTCACCACGTCGACGGCCTACACGGTGGTCCTTGTGTCGGCTCTGCCGTCTCCCTCCGCACCCACCGTCCCATTGCCAGGGTACCTCCCCCGTCTTCGTTCTTCGTTCTTGTTTCTCGGAGTTGAAAGGCATGGACGCTCACGCGGGGACGGATCGATCAGGGACGGCGGGTCGGACAGCGGACCCATTGTGGGCGGAGTGGTCGGGGGAGTCGCCGGCTTCGTGTTGCTCCTGCTGCTCGTGCTCCTGGTGCTCGGAATTTTGTTGGCACGCCGGAGCGGCCGGCGCAGAAGGCAAAAGAAGCTGCGCCAGCCCAACTTTAGTGTGCTGGCCTACGGAGAGGTCAAGGATGCCGGCTCCATTCCCAAGAGCAGGCAGCAGGTACTTATCACCACACGCACGCTCACACGCCACCCATTACACGACACAGGCACCGCACACGCCACCGCACCTCTGGATGCTGACACTCGCGTTTCGCAGGCTTTGGAGGAGTTGGAGCAGCTGCTCATTTCTGAAGACGGAAGGATCGTGCACGCGATGACCCACAAGATGGTGGCCACCGACGCCGACAAGGTCTTTTTACCCACCTTCAAGTCCGCCTACCCCCCCCTCGTGTAATGTAATCTCACCTTATGTCCGAAACAACACTCTTTTACAGATGTCGAAGGCGGTGATGTGCGTGTTCGAGTCGAACCAGCTGGGCTATCAGATCCTAGAGCAGCGCATCAGCAGGGAGGTCGAGGCTGCTCCCGACGCCGGCACCCTGTTCCGATCCAACAGTCTGTCGGTGCGGATGTTCAGCTTCTACGTCCGCATGGTGGGCCTGCAGTATCTGTGCGTTGATCCTTCGCTCTTTGATCTTCGCTTTTCGTTTTGGTTTTTATTTATCTATTTATTTATTATTGTTTTTACTTTTTACTTGCTTACTCACTCACGCGGCGTACGCAGGTGGTTCACCCTCGTCACCTCCGTCCATTCCCTCAACGACAACGCCGTCGAGTCCTTCGGCGCCGAATCAGGTACCGCACGCCCCTACACCCCACGCACCGCTCAAAGTAAAGCTGATGGGCCTGCGCAGAGGAGCTGGCAAGCAAGAAGTCGCGGTATAAGCTGGACAAGTCCGAGCTGTCGGAACACAGCGGGTTCAGCCTGGACCTGCTGAGCACCACGTCGATGGAGATCGACCCGCACCGGATCGACGACGCGTCGGACACCACCATCAACAGCCTCGAGCTGTGGCTCGCCGCGCAGAAGCTCTTCAAGTGCATCGTAGACAGCGAGAAGATCATTCCCACGCAGATCAAGCAGCTCATGCGACACATCGACTCAGAGGTGGGCGCCAAGTACGACGCGCAGGCCCAGTTCCGGAGCATGGGCGGCTTCCTTTTCCTTCGCATGCTCTGCCCCGCCCTCATGGCGCCCCAGGTCTACGGCCTCCTTGACTCTCCGCCGCACCCGGTATCCCTCCCCCCCCCACATTCTTCGTTCTTTGCTCTTCGCTCTTCGTTCTTTGGATGGGTTGCTGATAGGAGCTATAACTGCAGGTGGCCCAGCGACAGTTGATTCTGGTGGCGAAGGTGCTGCAGAACCTTGCCAACGACACCCTGCCGGGTACCAAGGAAGCGTACATGGAGCAGCTCAACTCGTTCATCGTGACCAACAAGGCCAGCCTGGAGCGGTTCTACGCGAAGGTGCTTGAGGGCGCGGACCGCGGCCGCGCGGCGGAGACTGAGGTGCCGCTCAAGACCAAGTTCAGCGCGCTCAACGCGCTGCAGCGCTACCTCTCGGCGCACATCGATGACGTGGAGCACGCCCTGCGACATGACGACGGGCGAGAAGAGATCATCGACGAACTCAAGGCAGTGCTGGCCCAGCTCAACGATGACAACGTCTGATCGCGACGTGCACCCATACCCCCCCCATGTAACCAACAACTTTGCCATGTAAAATTAAACAGCCGTTCATTACCCTCAGCCAACCTGGCGAGGGAGGGGCTCAAGCCCAGAGCCACTTCATGAGGAAGTAGAAGCTGGGCCGAATGCTCTTGGGGTCGTTCTTGTAGCAGAAGACGGTGACGGCCGACGCCAGGCAGAAGAACAGCACGTCGAGGTGCCTCAGGTTCACCAGCCACCGCGGCAGCTTGTTGTACCTGCGCTCACGCCATATCCCCCAAATGCAGTACATCAGCAAACATGAAGGCAAGCACGAACATGGTCGCCGACTGGAAGTGTGTAAGGGGGGTCGGCGCGTACTTGATAGCTTCGTTGACGGCCGAGTTGAGGGCCTGAGGAATGCAGTACATGGCCAGCTCGATGCGCCTCGATTTGGCCTGCCGCCCACCAACACGAATGCGAGAGTGCATGAGCTTCAAGCCCGCACGAAGAACACGAAACTGGAATGATCATACCTCGAGGAGACAAGCCAGGCCGGAGAACATGAGGTGGAGTCGGACCCAGAACGGACCCTTGACGCCGCTCATATTGTGCGCGAAGCAAGCGGCCAGCCAGGCAGCTGTACCATCAAGTCATCCCGCGTTGGCGATGGGCAATGGTGTGAGTTGCAGCGGTGAATGTTGGTGGCAGTGCTGTGGTGGGCAGAACGGGAAGGAAGCGAGCAGTACCGGAACAGTAGACCCCAAGGAAGACCGAGGACCGCACGATGTTGAAGATGACCCTTCGCACGAGCGCCAGCGTGAACGAGGTGACGCGCAGGATGCGCCTCTTGGTGAGCACCTTGAGCATCCTAGCGGCAAACGCCTGCGCCTTGTCGAGGGCCGCCTGGAGGGGCTCCTTTCTCGCTGGCGGTTGCGCGGGCACGGGCGCGTGAGCGCCATCGTGCGTCTGTTGCTGGGCGTCGGTGGCCTCGATGAAGTCGTCGATGCTGAAGCTGCGGCTGAGGTTGGAGAAGCTGCCAGCCCGCTTGACGCTCTCCTTGACCTTGGAGGTGAGCTTGGCCAGCAGGACCACCAGCGTGGTGACGATGTGCAGCGGCGCGTAGAGCGGCAGAGCGCGCTTGAAGCCGGCCCACGCGAACGTGAAGAAGTGTTGCACGCAGGTTTCGTGCGGGTGCAGAACCGTACAGATGTTGAAGTTCAACAGGTTCTGGAAGAGAGAGTGAGAGAGGGACCGTGAGTGGGCATGTGCGCGCAAGCGGTGCGCATGCGAAGGAAATGAGGAAGTGGAAGTCATGAGCGACGTGGTGTGGCTGGCTTCGCTGGTGAGTAAATAAGTTAGGAGAACGAGTGTACCTGGCGCGCAACCTCGGGGTCGATCTTGCGCTCCCTGGAGAAGGACTTGAGGTGATCGAGCTCGAGCGGCAGACCAAAGTGGGTGTGCTTGATGAAGCCTCGGACACGCGGGTCCTTGCCACCGTGCACTGGTGAAGAAGAGGAAG
>NW_004457271.1:212427-213154 GCF_000313135.1 Acanthamoeba castellanii str. Neff | reverse complement strand
GTCGAGCTGTTCGCCGACAGGACCCACCTGCAGCAGTGGGTCCTCCTCGCCCTCGACCGAGTTTAGGGACATCACCGGCGTTCGTGTCATCTTTGGGTGTCGGTTCTGTCGCGTTCGGTTGTCGAATCAGATTCAAATCTGATTCGAATCTCTCGATTTCCTTCGAAATGAAGATTCGATGTGATGATTCAGTACGAAGTGTCGGACGTTGTGTGCACGACAGTGGAACAGAACGACTAGAGGCCAGAAGGCTTACGGCGAAAGCTTGCTCGACGTGGACGGAAAGTCCCGAGGAAGTTTTCGTCAACGAAAGTCCTATTGGCCACCCCAAAAAAGTCCACGGAGAACTGGACCCAACCGCGATTTAGAGTCCTGATTTAGGACTTTTGGCGCCCGGACAATATTTTTCTGGCCAATCGCATTTATTCTGAGCTTTGGAGAATAATCTGTGGACGATTTTGTTTCTCTTTGAAGCATATTTTCTTTATTCATTTCCTTTTCTCGTGAAGATGGAAGCAGGCAACATCAGCATCCAGGCCCTGGATTACGTCCTCGGACAGGATCTCGACGGCCTTGCCCAGCTCCGAGAAGGCCTGCAGTCTGCCCAAGGTGCCAGATTATTTTTCTTCAATTATCTTATCTCAATCTCGCGATTCCTAAATTTGATTTCTTGTCCTGCTTGCCGTTGGTTGTCATAGATAAAGAGCTTGTCGAGTTCTGCCACGAC
>NW_004457271.1:211561-212212 GCF_000313135.1 Acanthamoeba castellanii str. Neff | reverse complement strand
TGAGGCCGTTCTCCTGTCGGGCGTCTACGCGCTTCTTGTCTTCGTGCAGGCCAATTGGACTGGTGCCCATCTCTTCCCACTGTTCTGAGCTCACCCGCAACTTCGTCCACTGCTCACCCGACGTCGCCTGTGTCGACGTGCGTAGGACCCGACCTGCACACCGACATCCGCAAGCTCGTGCCGACGCAGGAATACAAGGAAATCGCGCTCGACAGTCTGCTCCTGGACGGAGAGACTGTGTATCCTCTCACCCGCTACCTCAACTTCCTGCAGCACGCCCGGTGGATCCTCCACGACTCGTTCAGCCACATCTCCACTATCAAGGCACGTCACCCTTCAGAGGTTAATCTTCACAACTGTCCCTTTGCACTCATCACAGTCGTGTTGTGAATGCCACGCAGTCTGCGGCGTGGTGGAGCGCCCGCCTGTTGATGGCCTGGCAACAGCTGCTGTCCGGACCCACAGCCACCATTAAGGATGCGCTGGCCCTTCGCTACCAGGAATCTGCCGCCAGCTATGTTGACTCGTACGCCCCTTGCCCTGCCGTCAAGGTCGATTTAACCTGCTGACGATAACCCCGCCAGGCCGCTGGAAGCTCGGCTTTGCCTGGAAGCCGGCCTCTACAACCACTTTTTTGGCGAGAGCGAACAG
>NW_004457271.1:210345-211255 GCF_000313135.1 Acanthamoeba castellanii str. Neff | reverse complement strand
CGAGAACCAGAACGAGATCTTGCTTCCTGAGCCCTCGTATACGGGACCGGTGCAGGTAATCAATGACCATCCAATCACAGCACAGCGTATTGTTCCCGCATGCGGATACCTAACAGCTGTTGCTGCCTACACGTAGCACCAAGACGAGAACTTGGATGTGCTCGACCAGTGCATCTTGCTTTCGTTGTGCCTGGACGTCAAGAACAACAACCCGCGACACGGTCTCACCACCGAGGAGATGTTCCCCTATGTCAGGCGAGTGCAAAAGAACCCCAACAACTGGATGGTGCACAGCACGTGCCTGTTGCTCAAGTCGCGCCTGGAGTTTGAAAGCACCAAGACCGCCGACAGGGCCGTTCTCCAGATGCAGGTACTGTCGTTTGCCGACTCGCGCTCTATCTAGCCCCATCCTTTGTGCTGACCGCCCAGCGCTCTGCGTCCAGACTCTCGTCGAACAATTCTACGACGAGGAGAAGGATCTCAAGAAGGAGCTGCACGACGTTATCAGGGAGCGGTCCCGCTACTTGTTCGCCCTGGCCTTCCCCTGTCGATTGACCCTGCAGAAGGAGCTCGGCGAGCGCTTCCTCTCCATGGGAATGGCCGCGAGCGCACTCCAGATCTTCGAACAGTTCGAAATGTGGGAGAACGTCATCACGTGCTACAGGGTCATGGGCAAGGACAAGAAGGTACGCGTGCACACCGCACATTCGTGCACTTGCGCCACGACGCCCCTGACGACAGAGCTCTGATTGATATCTTAGGCCGAACAAGTCGTGATGGAGCGCTTGGACGCCAAGCCAACGCCCGAGCTCTGGTGTCTGCTGGGCGATCTGACGGAAGTGCCGCAGCACTATCTCACGGCCTGGGATCTTTCGAAGAGACGCTACGCCAGGGCCATGCGATCGCTTGG
>NW_004457271.1:208384-209541 GCF_000313135.1 Acanthamoeba castellanii str. Neff | reverse complement strand
CTGAAGGAGATCCCGGAGGGCTCTGATGAGGAAAAGACGACGGCGCCTTACATCGAGCAGGCGCGGAAGAAGTTGGAAGAGCTGCTGGCGCACATCACCTCCAAGGTCACCAACCAGCACGAGATCTGGGCCACCTACGCCAAATACCATGAGGGCTTCGGCAACAAAGAAAAGGTGCGCTTCAACGGCGTTTCCGCATCGTTGCAGTGACGTGCGTGTGCATGTAGGACTGATCACAACGGATTTGTGGGTCATCAGGCGCTGGACGCACGTCTCAAACAGATGCGCTCCGCATCTCCCGTCGACTGGCAAAACGACGAGAAGAAGTTCAAGACGGTCGCCGAGGTGTCTCTGTTGCTGGTCGATACCTACCTCATGCAGGACGAGGAGGACCTCAAGAAGAGCCTCTTCTCCGCCAAGCTGCACCTCCGTGGAGTGTTGAAGAAGGCCGAGGTGCGCACACAATCCCCCCTTCTCGCCCTCAAAGAGCACGGCGCACCGCGCGTCCCACACATCGAGTGCTAACTTGCCGCGCGTCTCGCAGCCCAACTTCAAGGGAACGGAACACTACGCCAAGCTCGAGGAGAAGCTCGCCATCGTCCTCGACAAGGAGCAGGCGTTCAAATAACTTCGTGGCCGTTGACAACAAACCAATCCGGCCCGAAGCCAGCTGAACCCACTCGTGCCTTCTCTGGTTGGAGCTTGCGACTCAGATGGATTTGTTTGGGTGCCCCGTCGGCATTCTGAAATATGCGAAATATGCGGGCATTTTCTTCGCGAATTTCTTGCTTAGGCACGCTGCGTTGCGGGTTCGGCGGTCCGAGTCGATCCACTCCCGAACCGAAGCATCGAAGGTGCAGGTGGACTCTTCCAGAAGAAGAGAAGCCGAAGGACATCCAAGAGCGAGGATAGAGAGAGATACAGATGATGCAAACCGAGGAGACGGTGCAGGGGTCTCCTGCGTCGAATGGAAAGGCGGATTCGATAGATGCGAGCAGTGGTGTAACGACATCGGCTGCCCCCTCATTGGGCACGAGTGGGGAGCACTACGCCCAGCAGACGTCTGAGCACAGGCGGCTCAGGGTCAAAAGGCGGCAGCGATGGCCCCACCGGTCAGACCATCGTCCATGTTCATCAACAAGGCGCTTCAGTCCATC
>NW_004457271.1:205194-207477 GCF_000313135.1 Acanthamoeba castellanii str. Neff | reverse complement strand
GATGCTGGGCGCCATCTTCCAGCGCTTTGAGCGGGAGGGATCCATCCTGCGCAAGGAGGCCAGGAACAAGGAGGCCTCTGCGCACCAAGGCGAGGAAGAAACAGAGAGCAAGAGCAACGGTGCCGATGCCGAGGAGAGCTCCAAGGGAAAGGACAAAGCCGAAGATACCGTCGTTGATGATGAAGACGGCGACAAGGTAGCCATCCCCACTCTTACCGATTCCTCTCTTACAGAGCGCCAAGCTGATTGGGCATTGCTGTTTCCGCAAGCAGGCCTCCAACAGCGCCTTGGAGGGCATTATCGAAACGGTGGGCAACGGACACCAGGCAAAGAAGGCCAAGGAGCCCAAGTACGTTGGCTACGCGGTGCCTCTACTGCAACCGACTGCTCGCTCATTCATTCATCTCGCTTCTCTTCTCCCAGGGCGGAGCTCACCAGCCCCGCGTTCGAGCTGGCGTTCAGTGACTGCCACATGCTCTTCCGTGCCTTGTGCAAGCTCTCCAACGTTGACCTGCCCGAAGGGTGTGTTATTCTCGTTTGCCCTTTTGCATAGTCACTCGTGCGGCTCGCTCACTCCGAGTCAATCTTTGGGTTGTGATCAGACTGCTTCCCGATTCGGTGGATGTGAAGAGCAAGATCCTCTCCCTGGAGCTCATTCTTTCCATCCTCCAAACGGCCGGCCCCACGTTCAAGCACACCCATCGCTTCATCAACAAGGCGTTCAAGAGATATCTGTGCCCGTCGATCGGCATCAACGGCATTTCGTCCCTGCCACGGGTCTTCCAGCTGACCCTCAACGTGTTCCTGCTCCTCATTTCCAACTTCAAGGTCTACCTCAAGGTACGTGTGTTGAAAAGCCACCGTTTTACTTTGTTTCTTGTTCCTTTGCCACGGCTTTGTGACTCACCTGCTACTGCTTGCTGCTTGTACAATTTGATTCTTAGGATGAGATTGCGATCTACTTCACCAAGATCTTCTTGAGGATTCTGGAGAGCGACAACAGCACGACGCAGGCCAAGGGAATGGTGCTCGACTGTCTGCTGCAGATCTGCAACAACGCACAGATCCTCGTCGACATCTTCGTCAACTACGATTGCAGCCTCGAGTCGCAGGACATCTTCGGCCGGTACTGTTATATTGCTTTGAATGCACACCTGCTCCTTCACCTGCCAGATAGCTAACTGTAATCACACGAACCACACAGTATGGTGAATGATCTGTCGACGATGGCCAAGGGCTCGCCTAGTGTACAGACCGGTCCCGTGGTTCACGAGTCCACTCTCAGAACGCTGGGTCTGGAGTGCCTGGTGACCATCATGAAGTCCCTGGTGGAGTGGAGCAAGGAGCTGGTGAAGGAAAAGGAAGACAAGGACAGCACTTCGGGTACAACCTTCTCTCCGGCCCTTTTCTTTTCATTTGTTGTGCTGATGGTTCTCTTGGCAGACACGGAGTCGATCGACGACGCCGGAGAACGAACGCCCGACCGATTTGAGAAGAAGAAGCACATCAAGCTCCAACTGGAGACCGGCAAGGAGAAGTTCAACATCAACGCCACCAAGGTTCGGTCGCCGCGTCCCCTCTGTGCAGTGCGCGAGTGTCACTCACATCTTAGTTCCTCCGCCACAGGGAGTGCAATACCTGGTGGACGCGGGTCTGGTCGAGTACACACCGGAAGCTGTCGCCCGATTCTTCAAGGAGCAGGGTGAGGACCTGGACAAGGTGCAGATCGGTGAATACTTTGCCAAGGGGTACGTTCTCCTTCCTATCGCTTTCTGTTCACGTGGGCTGATGTGTGGACACCACATTACTACAGCGGTCCCAAGGGCGAGTTCAACAAGAAGGTGTTGCACGCCTACATCGACATGTTCAGCTTCACCAAGATGCCGATTGATCTGGCCATCAGGTATAAAATATTATAGTCAGCCTCAACCAATTACACGTTTGTGCCTTTGTCTTAAGACGCCTTTTCACCTCCCCTCCAGGCACCTGCTCGGCAACTTCCGTATCATGGGCGAAGCGCAGGCGATTGATCGCGTCATCGAAAAGTTCGCCGCTCGTTGGTTCGAGGACAACCCGGATTCCATTTTCACCTCGGCCGATGCGGCTTACATGTTCGCCTACGCCATTATGATGCTGGCCACCGACTTGCACAGGTACCTGTGTTGATCTCACCGCTCCCCTTCCCCGGCCGGTTGGTAGAGATCTTGATTCTCATATCATACACGTACACGCACTTGTACTCTACTCTCTACAGCCCGCAGATCAAAGAAGAAGATCACGCTG
>NW_004457271.1:202741-203591 GCF_000313135.1 Acanthamoeba castellanii str. Neff | reverse complement strand
AGCTGGTCGAGGTGGCCTACTACAACATGGGCCGCATCCGTATCGTGTGGGCGCGCATCTGGGAAGTCATGGGCCAGCACTTCACCATGGTACTGTTCACCACATCGATGCTCCAAATCTGCAAAATTAAGGCGTGTGCTTGTTTTTACCACCTTCTCACCTGCCGTCCGGCACTTGTGTGGTACCATGCGCGCCACAGGTGGGTTGCCACAAGAATCTGAGCATTGCCATGTATGCCATCGATTCGCTGCGACAGCTGGCGATGAAGTTCTTGGCCAAGGACGAGTTGGCCAACTTCCACTTCCAGAAGGACTTCCTCAAGCCGTTCGAGTCCATCATCCAGCAGCACACCTCCATCCAGACCAGGGACATGGTGCGAAATGTCTTTTCTTTATCTTTTTACTTATCCTTATCTTTGTATCTGCAACTAGTGCTCTGTCTGACAACACCTTTTCCGTCGTATGCCAGTGCATCCGCTGTCTTTCGAACATGGTGCAAGCGCAAGCGCAGAACATGAAGTCCGGCTGGAAGTCGATCTTTGCTGTGCTTTCCTTTGCTGCTACGGACACCAATGGTACCATGCCCCCCCCCCTACTCAGTTTGTGTCACAGAGCTTCGAAGCTCTGGTAAACCACTCACCCACCCTCCCCTTCGTCAACACAGAGAAAATTGTGCGTCTGGCGTTCGAATTGGTGGAGAGCATCATGAGCAAGCATTTCAAGCTCATCGCCGACAGCTTCTTCGTCGAGTGCGTCAATTGCCTCATCGCCTTTGCTAAGGCCCAGCACTTCAAGGACATCAGGTAACTGACCACCCACACCAACGAGCTTTCTTTCATGACCTTGGCTCT
>NW_004457271.1:201670-202175 GCF_000313135.1 Acanthamoeba castellanii str. Neff | reverse complement strand
TCACTCTCTCTCTCTCTCTCTCTTCGTCCACCTGCGTGCTCCGGCCGACATAGCAGGATAACGTATGGATCGCGACGACGTGCCTGAACGCGACGCAATCGCTCGTGGATCTACTCTCTCACTTCTTCAACAAAATCTCATTCCTGCTCGATGAGGTCCTGTCTCTCCTGGCCAGCTTTGTTCTTCAGGGTACGCACCGCCTTCTCGCCACTCGAGCCCGATGGGGAGCGGAGCCGACCTAACGTTCTGCCGCTTCTGCTTTCCTCCCCAGAAACCGCAAACCTCGCCGAGATCGGCTGCACTTGCCTTTTGCTGTTGGTCATGAAGGTAAGGGCGCCCTTTGTGCTTGCGCGTGCGTAGAACTCCCCAGAGTGACCTGTACTGACCGTTCCTGCTTGTGATGTGGCTTCGTAGAACGGCGACCAGTTCACGCCGTACATGTGGAACATCGTGTGCATGACCTTCAAGCACGTCATGGACTGCAACTTGCCGGTCGAAGTCTTTG